>NW_019384715.1:151904-210389 GCF_000671375.1 Centruroides sculpturatus | reverse complement strand
TACAGTAGAGCCTCGATTATCCGACCTAATTGGGGACTGGGGTTGGTCGGATAATTGAAAAGTCGGATAACCGAAAAGTATGAAAAAATCCATTATTAGTGTAGTATATTATTATATCCCATGTAATTAGTATATTAGTATATCGCTATTAACCTACTTCGCGTTGAAATTTTCATCGATGTTAAGCCTAACAAAAATTTTTTAAAATAATAATCGTCGCTATTGAATCGTTAAAAATTAGAAAATTAAGCCTCGTTTAAATACTGGCTCCCTTTAATGGTCAAATGAGTGTTGCCAGCTAAAACACGTAAAAATAATATTAAAGTAGCCAAGACATAGCCAAATATTGCAGCGCCACATCAATAGAGGACATTTAAAATTTGCCGACTAGGACGGTCGGTTGACCGGGAGTCGGATAATCAAGACTGTACTGTATCTGCAAAAGTTTACTGACTCCAGTAAGAAGGGTGAAGTCATTGCAACGTTTATAAAAGATATACTTGGACAATATAATTTTTATGCCTATTCACTTTTTTTATTAATTGAATTTAATTAATTTATTAATGAAATTATTAATTTTACAAAAATTCAATTAAAATTATTTCAGTAGTATAGGTTAGATGCACTTTGGTGTATAAAATTTAATTTTTGTCTTTTAGGAAGAGAGCAAATACTTGAGAACAGACTCTATATGTGGATAGGCTCTTTTTCTTTTATTTGGGATCCCCCTGGTTAGTTTTACGTCTATTTTTTGTAATGTAGGTTAGTTAGATCAATCGCAATTTTTTTAATGTTACAGTTGATAATAGTGACATTAAAAAATGTAATAATTTAAGACAAATAAACAAGACTGTGATATCTTCCTGTTATCATAAATGATAGTTATAATTTTTTTTTAATTACTTAAGTGAATTATGTAAATTTTTTGTATTTAGTCAAGGTTTTCACATTTGTATAAAGGACAAACAAACGGGATTTCATTTGTGTATAAATAGATACATAATCTAAATGTTTTAATTGAAATAATTTTAAAAATAAATATGTTCTCGGTAAATTTCAGAATCTATTCCCAGCAAATTCATTCAAAAAGATTATATTCTGCATGTGGTAAAAACGCTTAATCGTAGAAATGAATTGACATTTTTTTATAATTCTGTCGATCGGCGTTTTTCATTTACTGAAGAGATTGGCAGGTCTACATTTATAGAAATAGAAAAAAGTTACGTTAAAATTGTAAGTTATAAATATTATTTATCTATTTTACACTGTTTAAACATTTTATTATTTAAAATTTTATTGTATAATTTTCAATACTTTATAATTTATAATTTTGACTAAATTGTACATATTTTCAAAATGACATTTTTAATTTATTACATTCTTAATTTGAAGTTTAATGGCCAGAGATTAAGCAACTTAACCTTACTTTTTGACTGGTTACGTAGATATTTAAGGCTTTTCGTCATGTATCATATATCTAAACAAGGCCAGATGGTCAAAAAAGTAATTACTGAAGGCACACTTTTAGCAAAACTTTCAAAACTGCCACATCTCATCCATTCTCAAATTTAAATATATCAATGAGATTACTTTAACATTGTATATAATTCAATATAAAATACTGGAAAAAGTGGTCATGTTTGCGATTTTTCTCGTGGTTTTAGTTATGCTTCAAAATGCTTGTGCGGTCAGGGCTGCAACTATACATCTCTAACACTTACTACTCATATACACTTCTTGTGATGACTTGTCCAGATTATGTTCTGGGTTACTCAGGGCAATAAGCTAATGTCTTACGTTTGTCGGATAATAGAATTAATTGGATCTACTTAATGGAACACATCAGGAATTTTCCAAGAAAAAAGCTCCTCAGTATTATTTTGCATTGGGAACCGTTTTTTAAATGCGAATGAATCTCTTTAAAGTATTTCAAAACAGCCATACAACCGAAAAGTGTCTGTTATTCCAGTACTAGGTTTCGAGAATGATCACTATGCTGTTTAATTAGAATTCAGCCGTGTTTTGTTAGATTTTTGTCGATTTCCTGTAGAATTCATTTGATTATTTATCTGTCATATTTAAATTTGAAAATTAAATAAGAATTTCTGAATCAGTACAATAACCTGTGAACTAAAAACATCTTTCGTTTTCTAAAGTAAACTTTTTAGATGATTTCCGAGTTATGATTTATCATCGATCCAAACATTTTCACCAATCTATTTACAAATTTTTACAGTATAGAACACTGATTCTCAACCACTTAGATTTTTGAAGCGTGAAATTGCTGCGAATATCTATATATAAGAAATGTCAAACAAGTAGTTTAATTGATTCTAACTTCCTAGAAAGCATATGAAAATTGTAACCAGTGTTACTGGTAACTGCTGGTAGTAACTATGATGTTTAGAAAAGTAACTATGATGTTTAGAAAATCTGACCTAAAAAACCAACTGCATAGATCAGTCATTATTATGACTGACTACCGGTTGTTCTGCAGTACTTAGCAAAGTAATCCTGTTTAAATTATAAAAAATGTACAGTGACAAAAAAATTGAAAATACTGGAATAAAACAATTTATGTATTTTCTAAAAATTGTCTAGCCTCTAATTTTAACAACTTAAAAACCGCATGCTTTAACAAAAATGCCAATCGCCTAACAACTACAGCAAGTATACTCCAGTTTTCTAGAATCTTGTACATTTTTTCAGTTTTTCTTTCTTATGTTTAACATGTGTATGATAGGCTACTTTCAATATTATTTCATTACTTTAGACTTATTCGATTTATGCTTCTTTATTTTTATATACTCTATATAGAAGCACTACAATTAAATTTTTTTTATTTCCAGCATTTTGTCGCGTGTATTCAAATTGCACCCAAATTTCTGTGCGAATTATGCAAAAAAATTCATTCAAAATTTGCAAAATATAAATGTAGTTCGAAATTTTTTGCAAGAAAAAACTTTCTATGTATAGTTTGGAAATGTCACAATTTTCGTTTATTATGTTATGGAAATGCAACACTTTGGCGATCTGCCTACAGGAATGCTTCTCAGGCCACTATTTACGAGGTAGAAATGTGGAGAAAACCCAGAAAATTCCAGGTGTCCAGCCTGTTTTGGAGAAACGCAAACCCATGACCGAACTTTTAGTGTTTAGGGGATGGGATTGATTGGCAATTGGTGGGCTCGGTTTAATTAATTTAATGAATGATATTATACTGCAAGTCAGTATTTTAACTGGAAATTAATTGCAGTTGGAAATAAGAACACAGAATATTTTTATGAAATTTCGTACTACTGCAATAAGGAAAACATTAAGGAATATTTTTTTATATAGAAAGTAATCACTCTCTCTAAATGGCATGCTCGTTGGAAAAAGAATTAATGAGATTTTGTAGTGTTTATAAAAAATACACGATCCTGTAGTGTTCTGTGAAGCACTCTGTAACAGTCAGTTTTAACTCTTTTTTCTTTTTTACAAAATTCTTTTCGCATTTTTTGTATAGTCTGTATATAAGTTTTGGGGTAAATCTGGTTATTATTTCAAATATAATGTGGTTAAGTAAGTAAATTTCCACTATCGCTACATGCATAAATGTAAGTTTTTTTTTTATTTTATAAGTCTCACAATACAGTTGTTTTAAGGTTATCATTGATTCAGCAAAACTCAGAATAAAGACAAATGAACTGTTAAAAGCGCTTGACACCATAATCTGAATATTTTCGGGAATATTTTGATAGATCAGATTCAAAGATTGATTTCCCACGTTTGTAGGCTTTTGGTTTAATCAGAACTAACTTGCTTATTAACAATTTCTGCTCACTTTTGTAAATGACAATAAGTACAATATTATAAAACTCAATTGTTGTTATTACTGTTATTATATATTTTAATACAGTAGAGCGTCGTTTATCCGAATCAATTGGTGACTGGGTTGTTCAGATAACTTATTTTTCGGATAACCGATTACGTACGACAAAAAATATTAACCTATCCCATGTTGAAATTTTTTTCCGTTGCGTGTCAGAATATTTATTATTATCAGTTTATTATTATTATTATTTATTATTATCAGAACGTTGCGTGTGTTTTGTTTTTGTATTTTTCAATATATTTATTTTGTTTGTAAAAAATAAAATATAATTTTTAACGATACAATAGCCACGATTATTATTTTAAAAAGTTATTTTTTATTTTTTACAAACAAAATAAATATATTGAAAAATATAGAAAAAAATTATACTTTAGAACTTAATATAGTATAAAAACGTTCGATTCAGCGGGACACACAGTCCTCAGAAAAACACCACACATAAGTGCCAGTGCTGCCAGCTAAAACAAACAAGAAAATATTGGATTAGCCCAAGACATAGCCAAAGATTGCAGCGCCACAGCACTAGCGAAAATTTAAATTTGCTGACTAGAATGCTTTCAAATAACCGGCTTTCAGATAAACAACGTTCTACTGTATATTAATTTATTTGTTCGCTTAAATTGTTCTATTATTATATGTTTCAGTGCAAAAATTATAAAATGATTTCATGTGAAATGTACAATAGGACAAAAATAACTGAAAAGAAAGTGTTAATTCCACAGGAAATAATTTTTGCTAGTGATATCGTAAGTATAAATAAGTTTAACGTTTAAATGTTTTTTTTTCACAGTTCATAACAATGTAACATTGTTTCTGTATCGTTATAGAAATACAACATAAATAAGTGTCTATGTTTAAAATTTAGTGTAATTAATTTTGCAAATATCTGAATCTTAATCTACTATACATGACATTTCAAATGATATTCCACGCATCTTCGACCTTCGTGCATAAAACTTTAATACTTCTAACCAATATTTTGTATTCCGGATCTCGGTCTTCTTACATTTTTAGCTGACAACCAAAATTTTAGTCTATGCTGTAGGGTAGATTCAGTCCATTTTGGTTCGTTTATGAAATATTCTTGCATTTCAAGTCGAATTTTCTCCGGATTTCTCGGAGCAGTATGATGATCTATTTTGGACATTTAGTGTTATTATTTTTTCTATTCTTCACTGTATGCTTTACAGCATAACACTTAAATCCAATTATGTAAAAGTATTTTACAGTTTATGAAAACTTAAGCAACTTTTCCAAAAGTATATATTTTCAATTCCTTCTAATATATCCTAAATGGAAGTAAATGTAAATTTAGAATTTTCATAATTACACAATAAATGTGTAAGTCAACAATGTTTTGAGAAACATCTTGTTACAGAATACGTAAATTTTACTGAATTAAATTTAACTAGCTTCCAGAGTGCTACATATTTCGCAGGTCAGATACTGTGGAAAATGTTCAACAATTTGCTTCTGTAAAAAAATCATGATCAGTCGGAATTACAAGCTTATGTCAAACGCGTGGAAGAGTATAGTGTATCGTCCTCAGTTAGGCATGAATTATTTTAATATTTCTCGAAGAATAAGATGTTGTAAGAGAGCTGAAAAGTCATGCAAGAGAACTTGCCGACTGACTGTATTCAGTGCACATGACAAAATAATAGAAAAACAATGTCTAAAGATTCATTTTCAACTTTTTCAGTGTCATGGGTAAAAGCCAGAAAGATTACAGCCAAGTCATCTTGCAAAAAAAGTTATTTTATGCAGTAAAGAGAAATCTGAATGCAAAAAAGTTTTCAACAAGTCGAAGCACACATTACTTAGCTAAGACTTAAATTAAGTGTTGTTTGATGATGAAATCGCTTTTTTCTACACTCGGATTCACTAAGATTGCTTTACGTCAGAAGATAGCGTGACGCAAAAATGCCTCAGAAATAACACAATAAATGTTAAATCATTTACGGTCTCGTCACACTGCAGTAACAGACAGTATGAAAATTATATTTTTCAATGATGATTTTCCAACACAAGTAAATCTGTCAAATGGAACATCATTGTTATGAGAAAAATTCTCTTCTCATCACAAAATTTCACTTTTGGTAAAACGTTGCTTATTATCGTATATCAAAAAAGTTAAGTAAAGCTCAGAGCAAGTATAATTTATATATATTTTTTGGGGTTTTCTTAAGTTTAATTGTTCGTATTCGTACTATCAGATCAGGACCTGCACGGGCTAACAATTACAATTTTTATTGTTTGTCATTCTGTGACCTTGTAAAAAGTTGAAGATAATTTTGTGTTCCCTTATGAAATTATACTTAATAAATTCGGAAAATCTCTTGCTGATCTGAAAGTAAATACTTTTACAGATAACTATTCTTTTTTGTTCGTGTGTTACTGAAAAGCAGAACACAAATATGAAAAACCCTTTTTCTCCTACACACGACTAATTTATTGTGTGGTTCCATGTTATTCGAATTTCGTATAAACTTTTCTAACTCATCCTTTGTTTCATATTTTGTAGATTAAGCTGAAATAAGCAAATTGCAAGCAATGCATCCGATTCTTAGTAATAATTTAAATTTTAATTTGTAATTAAATTTCTTTCTTATTATTAATGTACATTTTCGTAAGCCGTTTTTTACGATATTTGAACCAGCTATTAACACTTTATCGCGCCAAGTCTCAAAACTTCCCAGTTTTTATTGTGAAATTAAAAAGGTTCATTTCATCGAAAAACACAATTGTTTTTTCATGTTTCTGGCTATTATATGTAACAGATAACTAGGACAACTTTTATAAATTTATCCTGTCCAGATAATTTGCTTTCTACTTACGGTATGTTAAAACATTAAGAAATTAAACAATATTTGAGATTTGTTTTCGTATCCTTGAGGATGTTAGTGTGTGTCAAGCTGCATGAGGTTGTTCTATCACTAAGAGTAACTACTGTACTTACTACTAGATAAGATAATATAATTATATACAGAGATGCAATTTCAACTTCTTACGAAGTATCTGATGTAAAACACATTCACATTTCGTATGTTTGAATTTAACAGAAACAGATGTTGTTTGGTTAAACACCAGAAAAATATTTATAATATAATAATTAATTTAATATTAATAGTGTTTATTTCATTAATGTTTTTCACAATACAATTAGTAGCAGATTGCTTATTTTTCGACAGTAAAAAGTTTATTAATACACAAAAAAAAATTCATATTACAAATGCAAAGTAATCTTCCACATACAACATAATGGAGAACGTTTTCTTGACAATATGGTGCCAAAAAATTTGATGTTGTATTGGTTTTCTATAGAGTATAATATCACCAGCAATGATCGATTTTACAAAAATATTGTATTTGTGTAATCCATTCGAAATCATTTTTGGCATAAATGTATTAACAGATTTTTTTTATGTACAGTAGAGATAAAATTGTTAGAGACCTGTACTTTCAACTTTATTTGAATTCGTATGTCTGCAACTAGTGTTAACTTACTTCTTGCGTTAAACTGTTAACCATTTACAGAGAAATTTGAACTATTAATTTAGCAAAAATAATATTTTAAAGTCATGATAATCATAATTTTTAAGGAAAATCTCAACAACAAAGTTAAATCGTTTACATCAAGATATATTGACCTGTTAGCAGATGCTCTTCATACTGAGTAAGTTTTTTATACAGTATACGTAAGTCACATTAGATGTGTTAAATTCATATTACTTGTTTCGTTTCAGGCTGTCGATCACATATTCCGAATATGCGGTAACAAATTTATATATAGCAATTGTACAGTTGTAATAAATATTTTAATAATTTAATTTTATTCATTAGGCAGACATCGCCATTTTTGGTGGCAATATTAGAGAAACTTACGTGTCTTACACTTCTTCTGTAAATCACATTCCAACTACATTTGCAATACATGCTGCAAGACCTTTAGATAAAGCTGTTTCCTTGGTGAAACCATTCGACGTAATGGTAAGGGTTCAAAAATTATTATTTTCTCTATGATATTTTCACCATACGAATTGAATATTTCTAACATATTAGTAGAACTGATTAGTAGTATAACGCAATGCAACGATTATGCAATCTGTAAGAACGTGGTCTTGAGATCCCCGCTCACTGTGTGGAAGGTTAAGATTTTATGTTAAAAAGACTAGTGTTCGCAAGATCGCCATCTTCTTAAAGAATTTTGCACCACTTAGGATAAGAAAGTTTATCGCGTCCTAANCAATGCAACGTATATGCAATCTGTAAGAACGTGGTCTTGAGATCCCCGCTCACTGTGTGGAAGGTTAAGATTTTATGTTAAAAAGACTAGTGTTCGCAAGATCGCCATCTTCTTAAAGAATTTTGCACCACTTAGGATAAGAAAGTTTATCGCGTCCTAATTTGCGAAAACAGTAATATCCCTCTAGAAAAAACGTTATTTATTTATTTAATACAAAAATATAGAAATCGCTCCATATTAATTAACGTGTTATATATGGAAAGAAAACCTGAAAAACCACGCGGTCAGAACGATGACAAAGCACAAAAAAATCAAAAATTTAAATATCTTAACCACAGCGAAAGATGCTTACGATTTATTTTTAATAATTTTAAAACTTTTAAAAAGTAATATACAACAACGGCCACTTAAAGCAACATTGAAACTTTGTATGAAGTGGTTTTTTTAATGTTATTTTTTATAGAGGAAAACTCTTGTAAACAAATCGTTGCAATTTACAGATGGTCGGTATTGCAAGTTTGATCACTTTTTGATAAAAATAATAAAACCTGCAATAACGACCAACTTTAAGTGTTTTTAAAAATATTGATTTTGAAAAATAATAATTATGAAAATTTTATATTTCAGATTTGGATGTCTATTCCTTTTTCTTTCTTTATCACTTTGTTAATTTCATATGCGATAATGAAGAAAGAAACTGAGTATAGAAAGAAAGAAATGCCAACATTTTCCATGTTATTTTCCATTTTATTCAGAAACTTTTTTCGACAAGGTGGNACTTAATAAATTCGGAAAATCTCTTGCTGATCTGAAAGTAAATACTTTTACAGATAACTATTCTTTTTTGTTCGTGTGTTACTGAAAAGCAGAACACAAATATGAAAAACCCTTTTACTCCTACACACGACTATTTATTGTGTGGTTCTATGTTATTCGAATTTCGTATAAACTTTTCTAACTTATCCTTTGTTTCATATTTTGTAGATTAAGCTGAAATAAGCAAATTGCAAGCAATGCATCTGATCCTTAGTAATAATTTAAATTTTAATTTGTGATTAAATTTTTTTCTTATTATTAATGTACATTTTCGTATGCCGTTTTTTACGATATTTGAACCAGCTATTAACACTTTATCGCGCCAAGTCTCAAAACTTCCCAGTTTTTATTGTGAAATTAAAAAGGTTCATTTCATCGAAAAACACAATTGTTTTTTCATGTTTCTGGCTATTATATGTAACAGATAACTAGGACAACTTTTATAAATTTATCCTGTCCAGATAATTTGCTTTCTACTTACGGTATGTTAAAACATTGAAAAATTAAACAATATTTGAGATTTGTTTTTGTATCCTTGAGGATGTTAGTGTGTGTCAAGCTGCATGAGGTTGTTCTATCACTAAGAGTAACTACTGTACTTACTACTAGATAAGATAATATAATTATATACAGAGATGCAATTTCAACTTCTTACGAAGTATCTGATGTAAAACACATTCACATTTCGTATGTTTGAATTTAACAGAAACAGATGTTGTTTGGTTAAACACCAGAAAAATATTTATAATATAATAATTAATTTAATATTAATAGTGTTTATTTCATTAATGTTTTTCACAATACAATTAGTAGCAGATTGCTTATTTTTCGACAGTAAAAAGTTTATTAATACACAAAAAAAAATTCATATTACAAATGCAAAGTAATCTTCCACATACAACATAATGGAGAACGTTTTCTTGACAATATGGTGCCAAAAAATTTGATGTTGTATTGGTTTTCTATAGAGTATAATATCACCAGCAATGATCGATTTTACAAAAATATTGTATTTGTGTAATCCATTCGAAATCATTTTTGGCATAAATGTATTAACAGATTTTTTTTATGTACAGTAGAGATAAAATTGTTAGAGACCTGTACTTTCAACTTTATTTGAATTCGTATGTCTGCAACTAGTGTTAACTTACTTCTTGCGTTAAACTGTTAACCATTTACAGAGAAATTTGAACTATTAATTTAGCAAAAATAATATTTTAAAGTCATGATAATCATAATTTTTAAGGAAAATCTCAACAACAAAGTTAAATCGTTTACATCAAGATATATTGACCTGTTAGCAGATGCTCTTCATACTGAGTAAGTTTTTTATACAGTATACGTAAGTCACATTAGATGTGTTAAATTCATATTACTTGTTTCGTTTCAGGCTGTCGATCACATATTCCGAATATGCGGTAACAAATTTATATATAGCAATTGTACAGTTGTAATAAATATTTTAATAATTTAATTTTATTCATTAGGCAGACATCGCCATCTTTGGTGGCAATATTAGAGAAACTTACGTGTCTTACACTTCTTCTGTAAATCACAATCCAACTACATTTGCAATACATGCTGCAAGACCTTTAGATAAAGCTGTTTCCTTGGTGAAACCATTCGACGTAATGGTAAGGGTTCAAAAATTATTATTTTCTCTATGATATTTTCACCATACGAATTGAATATTTCTAACATATTAGTAGAACTGATTAGTAGTATAACGCAATGCAACGATTATGCAATCTGTAAGAACGTGGTCTTGAGATCCCCGCTCACTGTGTGGAAGGTTAAGATTTTATGTTAAAAAGACTAGTGTTCGCAAGATCGCCATCTTCTTAAAGAATTTTGCACCACTTAGGATAAGAAAGTTTATCGCGTCCTAACTTGCGAAAACAGTAATATTCCTCTAGAAAAAACGTTATTTATTTATTTAATACAAAAATATCTAAATCGCTCCATATTAATTAACGTGTTATATATGAAAAGAAAACCTGAATAACCACGCAGTCAGAACGATGACAAAGCACATACCCGAACACAATTACAAAGCACAAAAAAATCAAAAATTTAAATATCTTAACCACAGCGAAAGATGCTTACGATTTATTTTTAATAATTTTAAAACTTTTAAAAAGTAATATACAACAACGGCCACTTAAAGCAACATTGAAACTTTGTATGAAGTGGTTTTTTTAATGTTATTTTTTATAGAGGAAAACTCTTGTAAACAAATCGTTGCAATTTACAGATGGTCGGTATTGCAAGTTTGATCACTTTTTGATAAAAATAATAAAACCTGCAATAACGACCAACTTTAAGTGTTTTTAAAAATATTGATTTTGAAAAATAATAATTATGAAAATTTTATATTTCAGATTTGGATGTCTATTCCTTTTTCTTTCTTTATCACTTTGTTAATTTCATATGCGATAATGAAGAAAGAAACTGAGTATAGAAAGAAAGAAATGCCAACATTTTCCATGTTATTTTCCATTTTATTCAGAAACTTTTTTCGACAAGGTGGGTATTATTACATTGTGCATGACAAGTTTTCATATAACGAATATAGTTAGGAAATAAAGTGTATGAGTAAAATGATATGATTTTTTTCAGTAATTAATTATAATGTATGTATTTTTATATCAGATAATGATAATTACAGTCAGAAGTATGTTTAAATGTGTTCGTTTAAAGGTTTTCGTTTAGTTTTCTTAATTTTGAAAAGTAATTTACAAAATCGTTCACTTGTATTTACGAACGAAAAGATTATTTCAGTACATTTGACATTTTTCCCTTTGAGATCGTTTTGTGCTTGCTTACATATTACACATAGAAATATACAGTATTATAATTTAATGAAAAATTGATAATTGCTTAATCTAAAGTGTTTTCATTCTTCTCGTAAATTTTTAACTATAAATTTCTCTTTTCCACTATTTTTATTCTGCAGATACAAATGTAGATCTTTATTTTCTCATGACGTTTCGTATCTTAATTGGCTGCTGGATCCTAATCGCATTTGTTTTGACATCGGCATACGTCGGCACATTGCCGTCTTTCATGGTTAATCCTGGAACTGAATCCATTCCTCAGACATTTCAAGAATTGATTCAGTCAGTGAAAGCAGGACGATACAACATCACTTTCTTCAAAAGGAGCGATGAATGTCGTTATTTTGATCGATGTATTTCAAAGGTATGTAGCATTTTTGTTAAAAATGGTTATACTTATGTATTTAAAGTACAAAATTATTCAAAACTAAATGATAAATGTAAGTTGTTGTGAATTTAGGTTTAGAATTCGCGAATAAATAAAGAGTAATCACTGTTTTTTTACATTAATACTGTTGGGGGTAGGATCGTTTAAGAACACGATTCCCGCTTTTTTTGAACTGGTAACGGTGGCCGTTTCAAAAAGACGGTTGAGGAAGCTACCGTTGGATTTTAAATATGTAAAAACTGATTTGTAGGCTGATCATCACACCACCAATGGACCTGAAACATACGAGCAAATCTGTGATTGGTTAAGAATCGTAACATATTGCATATACGCGTATTGCTATGGCCGGTAATCGCTGATTGGTCGTTTATCCCGCTGTCGACGGCTATAAATAATAATCGCTCTTAACGCCCATTGACGAGATAAGCCGTCCTTTTTTTCGCATTCATCCATGTACTGCCCAGGTAGGCGGCGGTCGATCCTCAACGCCCCCTAAATTTGCTTCTGACCAGATGAATTTTAGCAATATTAAATCATGAATGACAGGCATGTTACATATTTTGTTAAACCTAAGATATATCTTATTAAGATCAGAAGTAATTTTGAGTATAAGAAAAGGTTCACCCATTGATTAGATGGCCAATCGACAATCAATGAAATATTAAAATTCAGCATAATAATGGACCGTACTGGTATTTTTGTTATTAAAGCTGGCTTACAAAAATGCCTTAAAATTTCATTTCTGATAACCAGATTTTTAGCAAGCACATCAACATAATTTTTAAAAATAAGTTCGGTATCAAAAACTGTGCTTAAAAATAGGTAATTAATTAGATAAGAATCGATGTAAAAATAGGTAATTGATAATTATGAATCTAACCATAAGTCATAATCACTGTTCTTTCCGCATTAATTTTCTGGTTCGCAGATTTGATTTAAACATATTTACTAATAAATGGATATCAGGAAATAAATGGAATAAATAAAAAATATTTGAGATATATTTTTATTATGAGATCTGAATTGTCCCTGTGACTAATTTATAATTTAATTATAAAGTTAAATTTTTAGCAGAAAATATTCTTTAATTTTGGTGAAAAATTTATAGTTTTCTAAACGAGGGAAACTGATAAAAAGTCACGTCCTGCAACGGAATTTGATACATCTTTTTGTTTTACCCTTATCTACTACAATACTCAGCACCCTGGGAATTATTAACCCTTCGATGCATCCCCATTTCCTCTGTTCACGTGAATTTATAAGGCTGATTGGAAAACAGTCGTGAGAAATAAAAAGAATTTATAATGATTCGAGGAGTACGCCAGAAGATCTCCTAGAATACAGACGTATTCCATATTATTTCCCGAAGGCCAACGCCCATAGTCGTATCCAGTAGATTTTTAAATGAGTTAAGGTTAGAGAGAAATAGAGCAGAAAATATTTTAATATGTGCCAGTCAAGACCTCCTGAAGAAAAGACTGAAGTCCATCATCAAAAAACAGAGGAAGACAAAAAGTCTCCACAGGTAGTATGATTACAATAGAAATTGGGAGCGCTCTCTCTCGAAACGTTCATTTCAGTTACTCTGTTTTTTATAGATTCCGCTCATTTGTTTCATTAAAATTTTTTCTTTTATTTGTTATAAGTATGTCTCTTAAGTATCTGAATAAAACTTATTTCCTCCACGAATCAAACGAGTGTTAATCCGCGTATTTAAATTTGATTAACTGGTGTCAAGGAATCCTTACGTAAACCTAGAGTTTACAGTCCAGATTTTTCCGACATAATTAACAGCCCTCCTAGAAAAAGTTTAGTCATCGAATCTCGCGATTCTAAGTCGTGTAAGTGGTATACTTTCTACAGATTGCATTCTCGGCTAATCTGACATCATTATGTCAATAAACATCGTACATAAATTAAAAGCTACATATAAGGCCGTATCCCTTAATTTACCCCGAAGCACAAAATTATTGTTTTTATTTTGTATTTATGAGAGTAGCCATTGTAAATATCCAAGCTGATTCCACAGTTACAAAACTGTGCAAAATACCGGTTACAGTTAGTTCACATTTCAGATTAACATAATATCTTGAAAATAATTGTAATTAAGTATGTTTTTACATAATAATTTGAACATTATTACGTTGCGATCGTAAGTTGCTTTTTCTACAAAAATGTTAAATCTGTGTGTGTAATTTTATTTACGTGAATTTTATTTATTTATATATTTGTGTAGCTCTGGTCCAGGAAAAATATAATTAAAAATGATGTAATCGAAATCTTCTATGAAAACGTTGAAAAATGTAATGAGCCAGGTGAAGAACCAATTCCAAAACTGCTTAATGGAACTCACGCCCTACTAGCAACAAGAGAAAAAATTGAATTAAGCCTGACCAAATGGGAAAAAGAAAAGGTCTTCGTTTCAGAAGACATACTTTTTACAAAATTCCAGTTCATACAAATCAATTTGGTTAGAGTGAATTATGCTGTCGAAGTCGCTAAAACGTAAGTATGAAAAATGTGTTACTGATCACTCATAATTTTTCAGTAGGAAATGCCATTGAACATTGTTAGTTACCGTCTGTCTGTGGAATAAATCGACTATAGAGCTTCCAATAAGCTAACTCCCTTATGTTTTTAGCGCATTAGCTTAATGTATCTGGTAATATATGGTATTTATTTTATTTTTCTTCACTAGATGACAGAACGATTTCAACTGTAAATGGCACTGACCGTGGAGAAAGGTCCTAAATGTGTCATGCAGTTCGAAAGTGTGATCAATACGAGTTTCATAACGTTTACCAGTCTAATTATGTTTAGACAAGACACATGGAAATTTGAGATTTAAGATAATAGGGTTTGCCAATGACACCCTCGTACTGTTGTCCCATAGGAACCAGGAGGTTCTTCAAAAAGAGATGAACCAGTTCCTTCAGATGATACAAGACTGGACTATTGACAATAAACTTATCATTAATACTAAAAAATGCCAATGTGCAGTGTACCCGAGAGTGAACCCACTCTACAATAAGCCAAGGATTACAATACAGGATGAAAAGATTAAATGCACCGATAAAATAAGTTACTTAGGGCTTCAAGTAGATTGTCTAATGCCATGGTGCGCAAACTTTTTTCGATTGCAACCCCTTTTTTAGAGAGAAAATTTTTGGTTACCCCTAGAGATAAATGTTCACAAATACAATGTATATTTCGCGCATTTCTTTCGTTTCATCGAATAAAAACATCATCATATCTGACTCATATTAATTTTATTTATAATTTTAAGAAAATACTTTTTGTACAACATATAAATCAGTAAATTTCCCTTAAATGAGATGTATGTGGATGCAAGTTTCTAATTATCTCATCGATGTTTGGATGTAAGTTGCTAATTGCAATTCGCATATCATCTTCAAGGTTTAAACGCGAGCGGTATTTAGTTTTTATTGAAACTAGTTTGCTAAATCCAGTTTCACATAAATACGTTGATGCAAATTGTATTAAAACCCTGATGGCATTCTTGCATAAAACGGGATATTGCTTTTCCACGGATAGCCAAAATTTTTGGCAATGCTGAGTCTTAAATTGATTTCGAAGAGTATAATCACTAATTGAATCTATCAATTGCTCTTTCTCACTAATTTGAAAAGTTGAACTGCATATGTCGTAGGAAAATGGATCACGAATCCAACCAAGATCGTTTTCAGGAAAATCCTTGAATCTTTTGCATGAAATTGCAATTAAACAGTGCGTGACGGCGCTTCACTCTTTATATGTACACTGTATGGTATGCAGCATGCAGGCATAATGCATTTCATAAATATTTGGCGACCCCCACAGGGGTCGCGACCCCTAGTTTGCGCATCACTGGTCTAATGAATTTGACGTTGCACATAGAACACATAAAACGAAAAGCCATCATTATGGCTCATGCACTAAGATCCATTAGCAGTAACCTTTGGGGTCTGAGTTACCAAAGCGCTTAACTCATTTACCACTGTGCAATAGAACCAGCAGTCCTGTATGGGGCTGAGATTTGGGGGTATGCAACAAGAAAACAACAAATTAGCAGGAAATTACTCGCCATTCAANAATTGATTTCGAAGAGTATAATCACTAATTAAATCTATCAATTGCTCTTTCTCACTAATTTGAAGAGTTGAACTGCATATGTCGTAGGAAAATGGATCACGAATCCAACCAAGATCGTTTTCAGGAAAATCCTTGAATCTTTTGCATGAAATTGCAATTAAACAGTGCGTGACGGCGCTTCACTCTTTATATGTACACTGTATGGTATGCAGCATGCAGGCATAATGCATTTCATAAATATTTGGCGACCCCCACAGGGGTCGCGACCCCTAGTTTGCGCACCACTGGTCTAATGAATTGGACGTTGCACATAGAACACAAAACGAAAAGCCATCATTATGGCTCATGCACTGAGATCCATTAGCAGTAACCTTTGGGGTCTGAGTTACCAAAGCTATTAACTCATTTACCACTGTGCAATAGAACCAGCAGTCCTGTATGGGGCTGAGATTTGGGGGTATGCAACAAGAAAACAACAAATTAGCAGGAAATTACTCGCCATTCAACGAAGCTGTCTCATCACGGTGTGCAGGGCCTATCGCACGGCCCCGACTAGCAGACTGCAGGTGACTGCAAATTCTGTCCCCCTCGAACTTAAAGCTTCGGAAAGGTATTGGGATTTCAACTTAGGCATTTCTCTGATCAGCTGGCCATATCTAAGACCACCCCTATCCAAGTGAAAGACATTGCAGTCAAAATCCACAGTCATGGATCTGATAGATTCAGCTACTACTACCTGATGCACCTAGCCACTGATCCTCCAGATGTGGTACTTTGCGCAGATGAAAACAAGAACATAGCTACAAAGTTTTACACAGATTGGTCAAAAGGCCCAATGGAGGTGGATGCAGCTGTTGTAGAAATAGATTGTTATAATAGGGTGGTTCATCAAGCCTATTAATAACTAGGCCCCTTCTGTACGATAAATCAGGCAGAGAGTCTGGCCATCCTGAAATCCCTGGAGCATATTCAGAGGACGATAAATAACAGGACCAAAAAAGAAATAACAATTATTAGCGATAGCAGGGTGGCTCTTCACCAAATAAAAGTAATGAACACTAAATTCAAGCTAATAAAAGATATTATTCACATGGTGTCTAATCTGAAAAGTAATCACATCAAAGTAAACTTTCATTGGACAAAAGGGCATTCTGGAGAAATAGGTAACGACAAAGCAGACTTTCTGACGAAGAAAGCTATAAGTCATTTAAATGGTCCAACCTTCTCGCTTGTTCCCTATAACTGGGTAAAGAACTAGCTCAAGGAATTCACAATCAACAGGTGGCAAGAGAGGTGGGCCACGGAGAAGACAGGCAGAGTGACCTTTAACTTTTTCCCGAACGTCAAAGTTAGGAATAACTTGAGCCACTTCAATCCTGATTTTCATATTATTACCCAGTACATTACTGGTCATGGTGGCTTCAAACAATATCTAAACAGGTTCTTACACAAAGGGACCAGTATTTGTGAATGCCAGAAAAAAGATGAAACTCCATAACACATTTTGTTCACCTGTGTTAAACACGTCACTCATCGCAAGCAGCTCGAGCATGTAATGTATTCTCAGGGGTTCCACTGGCCCTGTCGAAGTCAGGACTTCCTTACAAACAACATTACAACAACTGCCTTCAAGACATTTATTCTCAAAACAGGGAAAACTTTCCCAACTTTAACTCAGGGACCACCGCAAGCCAAGATGGGCTCCCTTCTCCAGTGACAACAGACTAGCCGGCAAATATTTTACCTTTGTGTTTGTGCTCATCGCAACCTGCGTCAGCAATGCAACTAGCCTAGATAGCCTGGCAAGGTTGTTCGGTAAACTTTCTTTCTTTTATATGTGCTAGCCTAGTGGTTCAGGCACTTGTCCCTCTTCTGTTCCCCTGAACCAGTATAACTAATACCAGGTCTTCAGGGTCCTCCCAAGCTGGGGTTTATGTTGTTATATTATGTTTTGTTCGTTGTAAATTGTCATGTACATTTGTATTCGCCAAGTTCGGTTGTTCGNGGGGTGGATGCAGCTGTTGTAGAAATAGATTGTTATAATAGGGTGGTTCATCAAGCCTATTAACAACTAGGCCCCTTCTGTACGATAAATCAGGCAGAGAGTCTGGCCATCCTCAAATCCCTGGAGCATATTCAGAGGACGATAAATAACAGGACCAGAAAAGAAGTAACAATTATTAGCGATAGCAGGGTGGCTCTTCACCAAATAAAAGTAATGAACACTAAATTCAAGCTAATAAAAGATATCATTCATATGGTGTCTAATCTGAAAAGTAATCACATCAAAGTAAACTTTCATTGGACAAAAGGGCATTCTGGAGAAATAGGTAACAACAAAGCAGACTTTCTGACGAAGAAAGCTATAAGTAATTTAAAGGTCCAACCTTCTCGCTTGTTCTCTATAACTGGGTAAAGAACCAGCTCAAAGAATTCACAATCAACAGATGGCAAGAGAGGTGGGCCACGGAGACGACAGGCAAAGTGACCTTTAACTTTTTCCCGAACGTCAAAGTTAGGAATAACTTGAGCCACTTCAATCCTGATTTTCATATTATTACCCAGTACATTACTGGTCATGGTGGCTTCAAACAATATCTAAACAGGTTCTTACACAAAGGGACCAGTATTTGTGAATGCCAGAAAAAAGATGAAACTCCATAACACATTTTGTTCACCTGTGTTAAACACGTCACTCATCGCAAGCAGCTCGAGCATGTAATGTATTCTCAGGGGTTCCACTGGCCCTGTCGAAGTCAGGACTTCCTTACAAACAACATTACAACAACTGCCTTCAAGACATTTATTCTCAAAACAGGGAAAACTTTCCCAACTTTAACTCAGGGACCACCGCAAGCCAAGATGGGCTCCCTTCTCCAGTGACAACAGACTAGCCGGCAAATATTTTACCTTTGTGTTTGTGCTCATCGCAACCTGCCTCAGCAATGCAACCAGCCTAGATAGCCTGGCAAGGTTGTTCGGTAAACTTTCTTTCTTTTATATGTGCTAGCCTAGTGGTTCAGGCACTTGTCCCTCTTCTGTTCCCCTGAACCAGTATAACTAATACCAGGTCTTCAGGGTCCTCCCAAGCTGGGGTTTATGTTGTTATATTATGTTTTGTTCGTTGTAAATTGTCATGTACATTTGTATTCGCCAAGTTCGGTTGTTCAGTTAACTTTCTTTTATACGCGCTAGCCTAGTGGTTCAGGCCACTTGTCCCTCTTTTGTTTTTTTAATTTTTGCTAACATCATAAACTATTTTTTTGTAAATAGAAACTAACAAGCAGTTTTTATTTTCATACTAAACTAATCTAAGTAACTGAATTGCCTAATATATTATATTAGTGATGTAATTTTCTTAATTTATACATAAGTTTAATGATATATATTTATATTTTATAGGGTAAATGTTATTGAACAAAGTGGATTATCTCAGAAAATTTATACAGATATGCTTGATGAAAAAAGAAAAAGCAACCTCTACAATGATAAGGCAATTGATACTAACGATGAAGAACCTCTGAAAATCGATGACATTATGGGTCTACTGTATTTATTAGCTGCAGGGTGCTTGATCTCCATTGTGGTATTTCTTACAGAAATTCTAGTAAACAAGATAAAAGTGTTAATGTGATATGTTCGCCGTTTATTTAATTTCTATATGTAACGTCCCTTTAATCCAAAAAAACTTGATTTTTTAAAATGGTTTTTACTTTACAAAGATTTTTTGTATGTCGTGAAAGTAAATTTATCAAGGTTGTTTATTATAGTCAAATCTAAGTAATTAATTTGTCCATTTTTTCCTCTTCTATATCAGACTGAATATTCTCTTTGATATTGTGTATGATATTAATGATAATTTTTCAATCTATTATTTTATTATTGTATATTAGTAAATAATCATCAGTACATTTCATTAATAGTTCTATACCGAGGTTATTATTTATTTTTTCGTTGATATTTTTCATAACTAACTCTGCTAATCTGGCCCTTTCTTTCACCCATACTGATGTTGTCAACCCTTTTTTATTAACTCGAAAGTAATTCTTTTTATATGCAAATTGTTTTAAATCAATTTTAGTTTTATGTAAATTACGTTTAGGAAATTTTTAAATGGAAATTAATGTTTTATACCATAAAATTTTATGGAATTTTTAGTTTTAAACCACAACGATTTATATTTTTCGTATAATATGGTGGATTGTTATGTATTTTGTGAAAAATATAAATTTAGAAATAGAATTTTTAATATGTGTTTTTTGTGTAAAATATTTTTTATCCATACTTGAGTAATGTCGTGTTCCTAATCATAATGTCGTTTTTTCGATCGGCACTGAAGAGGGGCTGTAAACTTATATTAACCCGAAATGTATTTATATTATCTAGTGTATAATATGATTTCAATTTGATAAATACAGTCATAATTTTTTAACCAAAAATGTTGTGAGACCGTCTACCAAACAAGTTTTTTTTCTTGATTATAGGCACGTTATATATAGAAACATAAGAGAGATTCGAAGAAAAAATGCATACTGAGGCCGTTCAATATTGTTAATTAATATTTCCTCATATTTAAAAGTTCAGGTAATGTAGATAATTTTAGAATTTTTAATTAACTTCTTATTTAGAAGTTAATTTTATGCGTAATCTTGAAAAAAAAGTTTAATGCACGCTGATAGAGGTGTCCAATATTACTTATAAAAGCTGCTAATTATTACAAATATTGTTAAATTTAACACAGTGTCACCAATATCTCTTCTATTTACAAAAACATTTTGAAAAATCCATGCTATTAATAACAGCATTTATATCACATACTAGCTGTTACCCGCGATTTCGTCCGCGGAGGTTTTGCAAGCAAACCCCATTTACATTCAATATTTCAAAAACCATAGTAGTTGTTATATAACACCTATCGCTGAAGAGAATTGCCGAGAATCAAACGAACTATTTTCAATTTGATCAATTTTCTGGAACGTTTACAATCGTTCTATAATCGAACCAATATGCAATAACAAATTCGAATTTAAATCGGTTCGAACATGTTTAAAATCGAAATAGATAAAAATATTTATAACAGTGTCTGAAATGTTATCAATTTAATGCACCTAAGTACTCAATGACGACTAAACGTAGTTGAAAACAAAAAATCGCATCTAAAATAGTACAGTAAAAGCCTTTTTTCTGGTTAACACTTAATGCCTCCCTCTCCCCCACTTGAGAATTTCGAAAAATCGCTTCTTAGTGTGCGTTTTTATGACGTACCCTAACAGTGTACGAAATTTCACCTCTCTAAGTCAAGCGGTTTGCTCTGGGCGATGACGAATCAGTGAGTCATTCACTCAGTCAGTCAGTCACTCAGGACAAGCAATTTTATATATATAGATATATTAAAACATCAATCTACAACTTCTTACAAATTACTTCAAGTTACAATAACTGACTTTCAGTTAGTTTAAAATTTGTCAGAAATGTGTATTCTTATAATAACCACATGAGTACTGACCCACCTCCCAACCCCGATGATCACGAAATACACAACAAACAGTTTAAGATGACTGTACACTGTACTGTCTTCCACGCAGTACTTGTGTCTATTGAAAGCGCCTTTAATTGGAGAATATCACATCGCAATCACGCAACTAACAACATTGTAACAAACTGTCTCTCAGTCATTTCACTTATCAATGGCAGAAATCAACATACAATAACAACAAACATAAGAAACCATATCGTTAATTCTACAAACACCTACCATATCACCTGGACAGTGCCATCAGGGCATAGCTAAGAATGATAAAACTGATTATTTGGCTAAGGCTGCTGCTATAGATAATATATTTTTCATTATCTATGACAAAATTACTTATGTTACTGATACAAGGATGCTTTACAAAGAACATCTTCACACTTGGAAACTCAATTGGAATGAGAAACATGATACCACTACCTTCAAGTTAATCCTACATAAAATGATATCTTACTTATAATTGCATCATGCCCACATTACATCTCACACAGTTTTTCACAGACCATGGAAAATTTTTTAGCTATTTTAAAAGATTCACAAAGAAAACTACCTCAACTGTGCTATTTGTGATGTAGAAGACATTCTGATCACTACCTACTCAATTGCGTCTGCCTATAGAAAAAATTTAATAATGTCAGACTGATTGCATCCAAAAACAATATTCTATGGCGTGTCAACACAATTTTTTTTTTCAAAACAACGTATTTTGCTTTGTTTTTAAACTTTTAACCAAAAAACACAGAGCCATCTCTGCTAGTATGTTCAACAATTAACTGTACTTTTATTACTGCAATTACCACTGTTATCGCTCATTGTTTGTCATCGTCTTGTACCCGCAGCTGTTGCTGCTTTCGACTTGTATATATGTTTATTTTCTATATATTTCTAATGTATATTGTATTATTTGATATTTTATAACATTATAGTTATAATTTTTTTGCATAATAATTTGTTTACTTATATTACCTCTTATATTTAATTTTATGTACATACTTTATTGTATTCTTATATGCCATTTTTGTAATTTGTAATACAGTATATTGTACCCATTGTACTAACTACCATCATTTTGTAATTTATGGTAACTTACTGTATTCAAACCCATAAATGTGCGATTACTCTAACTATATGTCACCTTCCAACTTATAATCACGATCTATTGTCTGTAACTCGGCAATGCTACACGGTACTGAGTATGCACTATTTAATTATCTAAATAAACATTGTTTAAGCTTGTGTTTATAACAATATACGACCTTAACGCCCATTGACGAGTTAACTCGTCAAGTTTACATAACGTTACGAAAAGATCGGTCGTTAAGGCCAGTATTTTTGACAATTTTTTTTGAATTTCTGGAATGCTTTTTAGGTCTCCAAATTTACCCGGGCAAAGAAATTTTATCGCGATTTTAATGAACTTTTATGACGCGCGATTAACGCTTAATTGTTTTTAATGGGATTTTTTAATCAAATTTAATTAATCGTTCTAAAGTTTTAGTGCACGGATTTTACTTTGGTAAAGTTATTTAAAGCTACTTTCTGATATCAAAAACGACTTTAAAAATGTTAATTTTTTAAAAATATTTAAAAATATACGGCCAACTAGTATTCACCCTACTATAAATCCATTGCCTCTCGAGACTTCTATGAGAATGTCCCAAGAAATCTGACTCCAGTTGTTCTCAAGGTCATCCGACTGTGTAAACAATAAGTCATCAGTGTCAAATTTCACAGAAAGGTGAGACAATGGAAAATAAAATTTCAAGCTTTTTCTTCAAAATTAACGCATTTTTTTCGTTTTTTTCAGTTTTAAGTATTTCTTATTTTGATATGTTTAATTATATTAATATGAAATAATTGCTTGAGGCTTAAGGAGTTAATGCCACTTTTGAAATTTTTTTTTATTTTTGGAATGTATTTTAAGTCTCGAAATTTTTTCAAAAATTTTTACCTGCACAAAAATATCGCGATTTTAGTCAACCTTTAATGATGCGCGATTAACGCTTACTTGTTTTTTAATGCGATTTTTTTTATCAAATTTTATTTATCGTTCTAAAGTTGTAGTGCACAGATTTGACTTTGGTAAAGTTATTTAAAGCAACTTTCTGATGTCAAAAACAACCTTCAATAGTTTTTAAATTTTTTAAATTAATATATTTTATTATATATAAGTATAGTTAAACCAGGGGTCGGAAATCGCAAAAAAAATTTTAATTTTTTAAAAATATTTAAATATATAGGTCTAGCTAGTATTCACCCTACTTTAAATCATTGTCCTCTTGGGAGGCCTATGAGAATGTTCGGGGAAATCTCACACCAGATGTTCTCAAGGTCATCCAGCTGTGTAAACAATGACTCATCAGTGTAAAATTTCACAGAAAGGTAAGACAAAGGAAGTTAAACTTTGAATCTTTTTTTTCAAAATTAATGCATTTCATTTAAGTATTTTTTGTTTAATTAAAAATACCTGTAAATACATTCATAAGGCAAGTGGTTAATAAATAACTAAGGAGATGGTTACTTTATAATAAAAAATGAGATGTAATTTTTGAAAAAACACACCATTTAAAACTACTGAAAAAATCTTTTTTAAAAACTGTCAAGGAATGTTCAAAAAATATTAGTAAAAATAATATAAGAGAAGAAAGTTACATAGAAAGTATAATTGAAATTAGTGATGAGAAATGTGAAATTTAAAACAATGTTGATGGTGATGATAAAAACATTGTTATTCTATCAATGAAATTCTTTGTTGTAGTAAATGTTTAAAACATCAATATATGTTAGCATCTACTCCTTTTCATTTAACATTAAAAATGGTATATAAATTTAATAGTTAAAATATATTGTGATCAAATTGGTTTTTGAATAAAAACAATGTAAACCAATTTCGTAATGAAATAAACATTTCTTTTATATTCGATTAAAAGTATATATATAAATGGGTGTGGCTTACTTTTTAGACTTACAAACACCATGCCAATTGATGGGAAAAACATTTCTCTTTATCAGTAGACGAAAACAGATTTGTCATTTTAAACAATTTATAAACTGAGGAATGATAAGTCAAAATTCTAATTTAAGTCAACAATTGATGTATGACTTTTCTCATTAGTGAAATTATGNAACTAGTATTCACCCTACTATAAATCCATTGCCTCTCGAGACTTCTATGAGAATGTCCCAAGAAATCTGACTCCAGCTGTTCTCAAGGTCATCCGACTGTGTAAACAATAAGTCATCAGTGTCAAATTTCACAGAAAGGTGAGACAATGGAAAATAAAAATTTTAATTTTTTAAAAATATTTAAAAATATACGGCCAACTAGTATTCACCCTACTATAAATCCATTGCCTCTCGAGACTTCTATGAGAATGTCCCAAGAAATCTGACTCCAGTTGTTCTCAAGGTCATCCGACTGTGTAAACAATAAGTCATCAGTGTCAAATTTCACAGAAAGGNAATTACATAATAAGATAGTCTTAAAATATCAACATTTAACTGACTTACAAAATTTATAGGATTGAGAATTAGTTTCAAGATATCAATTTCATTTTGAAGATTTTATAGACAAATTGTTTCTTGGTGTTACATTTGAAAATGTTAGTGACTCAGACATTTTTACATAAATAACAACACTGACAATCTATTACTCTATGTTGTTGCAGATATATATTAAGTCTTAGACAAGATTTCACAAAATAACTATCGATTGTAAATCAAACATTATTCCAAAATGAAACCAAAAATTTCAAGTGTAATCTATCTTATATCATACATTATATTTTGCCATAGAAATTTGTAATCCATAGTGTATCAAACCTATACTACTAATATATATTCAAAAATTAATTTATTAATTCATAAAAATTGCTTCATTAATTAATGTTATTTAGGTATGAATTTATATTCACTGAATAGTGTCTCGTTACATATATATTCGAATGCCACGTACAGTAATTTAATATTCATTGTATTTAAATCTAAAATACAATTAGAAAATTTGTATATCAGTAATATTAAATGAGCTTAGATTTGAAACTTTATTATCAGCTTTGTCTTAAATGTAATAAATAATATTACAGAATAAATTTGTTAATCTGAAACTTGTCAATGCAGTGATTATTGATTTAATCATGGATTGCTTAATCTGACACTTTTTCAAAATGTAAACATTTGTTTAAAAATTTCATTATATTTTCTAAAATCTGTACAATACCACTGATTTGTTACACTTATTAGAAAACCACTAAAAACTCTAGTGGGTTATCACGATGCAAATATTTAAACACGCAGAGTTTTTAGAGATTTTCTTCAGTTTAAAGCCACAAATCTGATCTGTTTTTTTTGAAAACTTCACTTGGCAGCAACCGGTTCTTTATATGTCATTTCGATGTTGTATTGTCTTATTTCCGGTATTTTTTTTATTCAACAGAACAGGATTATTGTATAATTATTTTTATTTATAAGTAATTACAAAGCATTTGCTATTGTTTGTGTATCAGGAATAGCGTTTGCAAAAGCAAATCTCTGTTAATTGAGTATAGATTTCCGTGCTTAAAACGACAAACAGGTTCAATAATGTAAGAATAGAAACGGGAGTGAGTATAAAAAACAACAGAAATAGCTGTCCACATACATTAAAGCTTTTACCAATGATATCACAACAAAATTCAATATTCAGAAAATACTGGAACGTTCAATAATTCGAGATCTTTGAGAGTGAGTCATTACTGCTGCAACAATTTCAAATTAAATAAACTCATACTGTAGCCTTAAAATCTGTGATTGTATTATTTAGTAATACTGTATAAAAACTGTATTTTGGACTATGTACTTTTTCTATGTTATATTTTATATTAAGTCGTCTACTATATAGAAAATTTAAGAAGCCTAAAATTAGTGTTTTTATTAGCTTTTTTCACACAATTTTATGAATGTAATCGTAAATTAAAAATGCCAGGGCTCTAACAAATCTCTCCAAGTTTTATTTGCTAGAGTCTAAAGAGTTTTTTGTGGACAATATTCAAATTTCTGGTGCAATATTTTGAAAAGGATTTAAATGTGCAATAACTGTTATATATTTATACACATAATCAAAGCAAAGTAACATCTGTGTATAATGTATTTTTTAAGTATTTTGCCGGGGAAACAGTTTGAATAAAATTTGATGAGACTGTTTCTGATGTTAATACAAGCACATGTCTTCATTAGATAAACCAGCTAAGAGTTTATCAATCTTCCCTACAACATTTAAAAGCTTGGTGGCTACGTGTCTAAGACATAAATAGAGGCTAGTTCTAAGTAAAAAGTAAATTGCAGTAGCAGATTACCAATTGTTCTGTTTTTAACAAACAAATCAAATTTGTAAAACAGTTAAATTTACCGTAAATATTCATACAAAATAATCTTTATACATACGAATAACTATAACCTTTAAACCATTTTAAAACAAAAAAGTTTCTAACTTCTATCAGAAAGCGAAGTAAAAATGAAAACTAGAATGAATAAATAAACAATAAATAATTAATACAACAATAAATTCAAGTAATTTCCTGTTACAGATCAGTAATTAGTTAAATTTATGAATATTTTTAATTAAAATTTTAATTGGATATCTCTTTTATGTCATTTGCAATTAGAATAAAAACGAAGTTCGTTAATCGTTGCGTGATATTATCCAATTTTTCTATCGAATGTTTAGGATTAATATTATTTTTTAAAATAAGTGCCATTATCATAAAGTTCCATCAAAGTTTCATACACTTTTGAAGATGACGATTTTTGGACTTTTTCATTTACTGGTGAACATCAACATAAGTTTGTACATAAGTAAATATGTGTGAAACATTGTATAGGCTGTAAACTAAAGAAATTACATAGGAAAAATAAAAGAAACAGAGGACAAACAAGAAAGGAGTCTACTGGTGAGTACTTTTTAAATGAATATAATAAATTTGTTAAAAAGAGGATATCCGACTGTTAAAGAAAGAGAAAATTATGAAAGACAATTAATTTTGAATATGACGAACGTAGAAATCCCAGGACCAATCCAAAGAACACTAAATCTGAGAATGGACTACAATGGACCAGAAATGTTGAAAATTGAAGAATTTGCAGTGATCACAGAACACTTGCTATGGAAATTTCTAAAAGAAGAAAGAGAAGGTATAAGAGAGTATATGCAAAAAATAATAACAAATAAAAACTAAATAAAAAAACAAGAAATAAAATTAATAGTTATAAAAAACAAATAAATAATGTTAAAACATTTTAAAATAATAATAACTTAGAAAAACTTCAAAGTGACAACAAAACGAAACAAATACTAATAATGAAGAAAAAAGAAAAACAGAAGTGATCAAAGGATTAATTAAAGAAGGAAATTTTAAAAAAGTAAAGAAAGATCCAGTGATTGATCTAATAAAATCATTGGACAAGGAATTAAAAAATTTGAAAACAAAACTACACATAACTGAATAAGATATCAAATACGTCAAGAAAAAAGATAATGGAACACCAAAATTTAACATAAGGGTGAAAACACATAAAAATCCTGTAAAATTAATAGATGTTACAAATTATTTATATTATAATCTAAAGTAATTCGTAAAAATAAATTAAACCTATTAGAAGTGTATAATTATAGCATTAAAAATGTAAACAAATTGTTAACAAGATTAAAAAATGTTACAATTAATAAATATATGAAATTAATATCTCTTGATATAGTAAATATGTATCCTAGTATCACAATAGNATACATACGAATAACTATAACCTTTAAACCATTTTAAAACAAAAAAGTTTCTAACTTCTATCAGAAAGCGAAGTAAAAATGAAAACTAGAATGAATAAATAAACAATAAATAATTAATACAACAATAAATTCAAGTAATTTCCTGTTACAGATCAGTAATTAGTTAAATTTATGAATATTTTTAATTAAAATTTTAATTGGATATCTCTTTTATGTCATTTGCAATTAGAATAAAAACGAAGTTCGTTAATCGTTGCGTGATATTATCCAATTTTTCTATCGAATGTTTAGGATTAATATTATTTTTTAAAATAAGTGCCATTATCATAAAGTTCCATCAAAGTTTCATACACTTTTGAAGATGACGATTTTTGGACTTTTTCATTTACTGGTGAACATCAACATAAGTTTGTACATAAGTAAATATGTGTGAAACATTGTATAGGCTGTAAACTAAAGAAATTACATAGGAAAAATAAAAGAAACAGAGGACAAACAAGAAAGGAGTCTACTGGTGAGTACTTTTTAAATGAATATAATAAATTTGTTAAAAAGAGGATATCCGACTGTTAAAGAAAGAGAAAATTATGAAAGACAATTAATTTTGAATATGACGAACGTAGAAATCCCAGGACCAATCCAAAGAACACTAAATCTGAGAATGGACTACAATGGACCAGAAATGTTGAAAATTGAAGAATTTGCAGTGATCACAGAACACTTGCTATGGAAATTTCTAAAAGAAGAAAGAGAAGGTATAAGAGAGTATATGCAAAAAATAATAACAAATAAAAACTAAATAAAAAAACAAGAAATAAAATTAATAGTTATAAAAAACAAATAAATAATGTTAAAACATTTTAAAATAATAATAACTTAGAAAAACTTCAAAGTGACAACAAAACGAAACAAATACTAATAATGAAGAAAAAAGAAAAACAGAAGTGATCAAAGGATTAATTAAAGAAGGAAATTTTAAAAAAGTAAAGAAAGATCCAGTGATTGATCTAATAAAATCATTGGACAAGGAATTAAAAAATTTGAAAACAAAACTACACATAACTGAATAAGATATCAAATACGTCAAGAAAAAAGATAATGGAACACCAAAATTTAACATAAGGGTGAAAACACATAAAAATCCTGTAAAATTAATAGATGTTACAAATTATTTATATTATAATCTAAAGTAATTCGTAAAAATAAATTAAACCTATTAGAAGTGTATAATTATAGCATTAAAAATGTAAACAAATTGTTAACAAGATTAAAAAATGTTACAATTAATAAATATATGAAATTAATATCTCTTGATATAGTAAATATGTATCCTAGTATCACAATAGAAGATATAGAAAATTCATTATTAAAAATTAAAACACCTAGTTGGATAATTAAATTATGTTTAATTATAATTAAAAATAACTATTTTCAGTTCGAAAATAAATTCTATACCCATAAGGATGGAATATCTATGGGTACTTGCATAGGTTCAAGATTGCCTGAAATATATATGATAAAAGAGATAAAAAAATTAAAAACATAGAAGGCATTTTATTTTATAACAGGTATGTAAATGCCTGTATTATAATATATGATACAAGGAAAACAAACGAACAAATAATTATAAATGAAGCTAATGAGATAAAAAAAGATATTAAATTTGAAATAGGAACATAGAAACAAAATAGTATTAATTATCTAGATATAACAATAGAGAGAAAAGACGATAATTTATAAAAAATATGTCAAACCTAAAAAATACCAAAAACAATTAACTATAAATCTGTTACACCAACAAGTATGAAATATAATATATTTAAAATGTATATAAATAAAATAAGACAACGAACTAGTGAAATTTAAGTTAAACGTTTGAAATATTTCAAAACACTTCAATTGATTATCGACATGTACCGATTAACAAAAACCCGAATACAAAGGAAACTTGTACGAAGTAAGTTCTATTTAACAAATTTCGAAGCATAGTTTGCAGTTTACTTGGCAGTAACTTATGCAACATTCATATATTCGAATGGAAGGCTAATTTAAGATTATAAAAGTATTTAAAAACTGATTTAAAAACAATAATAGTTTAACTAATGAAATATGAATTGTAATTAAGGGTTAGTCTAACATATTGAATACATTTTTAATTAGTGTAATGATACTGTGGATTCCCATAAATAGTGCTGTTCAAGCACCATCACTTGTCAGAATTTACAACGTAAGTTGATCTTTCCATATCTTACAAGAGCTGTCTCATATGGTCAGATTCTTTATTAAATCATTTATGTGTCGCTATGTAATGCAGCAACACTTAGTCAAATTGTCTATGAGATACCTTTTAGAAAGTTTCTACACACAACTGGCTCCTATTTAGCTGTTAAAATCACTAAAAAATTTAGAAAACTTCATTCAGCTAATTTGGCACAAAAAAATATGAGGGCATTAATGGCTTACGGACATGCTGGTTGCATGGAATTACTGGGTTTTTTCTGTATCTAACATGTAAGTGAAGGCCGCTTTATTATAGAATTTCCTCCTCGATGGCATCTTACTTTGGTTTATCGCCTTTGTGTTGTGTTACCTTAACACGTCAAATTAAACTAATAAATAAGAGCCTATAAAAATTTCCCTATGTATTTACATATGTACAAACACGTGGTGATGCTCACCAGTAATTGAAAAACTTTGAAAAAAGTTATAATTATCTTTAAAAGTTTATAAAACGTTCATAATACTTTATAGTAATCACATTTATTTTAAAAATAATATTAATACTAAACATTCGAATAATGATTAGATAACGTCACGCAACGACTAATGAACTTCGTTTTTACGTTAATTGCAATTGACATAAAAGAGATATCCAATTAAAATTTTAATTAAAAGTTTTCATAAATTTTAACTCATTACTGATCCGTAACAGGAAATTTTTAGTTTATTTATTTATTTTAATTTGTTCAATATATAACAATTTGTTTATCTATTTATTCTAGTTTTTATTTTTACTTCGCTTTCAGATTTAAAGTGACAAACTTGCAGGTGTTCAATAACTATTTCTTATTCACGATTTAAAGGTTGGAGTTATTTGTGAGTATAAATTTTTTTTATAAATACAGTAATATCCCAAACTTACGCGATAGCTGGGACCGAGCGGTAACCGCGTAAGTCGAATTCGCGTAAGTCGGGGTATAATTTCGCATATAAATACATACAAATAATTTTTAATTGGGGCCGGAGACTAAAGAAAACAATAATTTAGAAAAAATGTTTAATAAAATCTTAGATAATACATATGTATAACAAATTAGGCCTATATTATTTTACAATTTTTCACATTTACTTGATTATTACGCCATAATTTTAACATTGTTTCCATCTCAGCGATAATACTGTGACGTTTACGAATGATGCTTGAATTTAAAGATTGAGCATTTTTCACAGCTTCGAGAATTTTTTCTTTGCCTTTTATAATTGTTCTGACCGACAATTCCGGTAGATCAAACTTCTTTGCCAATTCACAAATTTTCATTTTTGTATCGAAGTCTTTAATAATGGGTACGTTCGTAAAGTCAAACGAGTTAAACGCGTTAGTAACGAATCGTTCGAAAAGTCTAACGAAATAGGAATAACGATGACGTCATTCTCGTTTAACTCGTTCGACTTTACGAACATACCCAATGTTAACTTTACATTCCAAAGATAAAGTTTTTCTTTTCTTGTTTGATGCAGAAGAATTAGTTCTACTTCGTTTGGATGACATAGTAGAGTCTCTCGAGTCTCCGTAAATATAACAAACACAAAAATAAATAACACAAAATAAATTGTAGCTATGTGTGGATTCTGCGCGACACATCCGAACATGTAAGCTGAACAATAGTGTGGGGGGAGTGAGTAATCAAGGGTTGCATGGCGCTCAAACAAAAGACGAATCGACGAGATTTGAAAATCGCGTAACTCTGGGTTCGCGTAAGTCGGGGTATTACTGTATTCAATTTTAACTGTTTTACAAATTTGTTTTGTTGCTGAAAAATAACATTAACACTCAGCGTGACTTTTAATGAAAAATTTGCTTTTATTTAAGTGTTAGACACGAAAAGAATCCAAATAACATCTCATGACAAACTCGTTGCTTAGACACGATCCCATGACTATGATTTACCAATGTTTTTTCCTAAGTCTCTGTTAAATACATGTAACAGATTTAAGCGGGAACGTTAGTTTGTAAAACTATAACAGTATTTGTTCGTTTCTTTAACTCAGAAGGCCACTCTTTGTTTTAATTATTTGAAGACGTGCAGATAGTAATTCACAAACACGTGTTTAAATTAACAAATATAAGTAGTTGTGATTTGGGCCATACAAATCACAAAATAAGAATTACATTAAAATTTTTAAAATTGAATTAAGATTATAAATAAAAATTTGTCGAATGAAATTATTTCAGATCACAAAATTAATTTTTCGATCACAAATCTTAATTAAATTAATTTTATTTTAACAATAAGTAAAAGTTTCTGTATTAATTATTAAATGTTTTAATATACAAGAAAATTAAAACACGATACTTGTACGAAATAATATAACACCAATAATTTTTGAAATTTTTCTATTTTTACATGAATAGATTAAATAAGTTTATTTTATTTAAGCTTTATCAATTTTTCGTTCACTTTATCCAAAACATGACATATTCTTGGTCTAATTTCTGATATTATATAAATTAAGATTACAAACAATTTGTTGAGTAATAGTTTTATTATCAATACTAGAATTAATTTTATTTTTGATAAACATTTGTCTTAATATTCGGGTACATGACAATTTGAAATAATATAGGGGAGATCGGGGCAAGATCGGCATGTTAAGCTTTACTTAAATTTTGTGTAATAAATACTGCTGTAAACTGAAAAAAAAGCTTTGCTTACAATTTATCGATTTTATTTTAATTTCTTTTTCAGTGGTTATATAAAACACAGAAAAAGTATAGCAATTGGTGAAATAATCACCTGAAACATTTTAGATTTTAGACTTAAAACACCTTGAAATATCAAAAAGTGCAAAAAGTTGCAAGGAGAATAAATTCTGTATGTATAAATGTTAGTCTGTGTGGCAGGAATTAATTTGATCACTTTTTTTGAAGCTTCATAACACTCGTGACTTTTGTCGAAACTTTCTAAACTTTTGCACACAGGTTTGTTTGCTAAAGACGAAGATATTGTTAAATTATTGTGAGTAATGCTGGAAGACAGAAAAGTAAACTGAGTCGTTTATCTTTAGTACTGTAGTTCGAACTTAATAATAAATTTAGTCGTTGTTAGCATTAACAATTTTTTATAAAACTCATTTTTCCTAAAAATTTAGATTTTTACCATTTTATATTAATTCGAATATAAACAGTTTTTATATAAAATACGGTAACAGATGGCGCCACCAGAATTTTAATTTTCGGAAATGTTGAACAACTCGTTGCTGATATATCTGCTGAGGGCTTAGTCATTGTAGATTCAGAATATCTAAATTAGATATATCACTATGTTTTTATGCCAAAAAATTGTAATAATGACTTCTTACACAGTTTTTCTGTTGCCTTGATTACAGTCAAACCCCTATAACAAGAGTTCCTATAGTTCAGATTCCTATATTACGGCAAAAAATTGCGACAGTATTCGTACAAACACGCTAAAAACTCGTATAATTTGGTAAAACGTCATCGCCGACTCGTGTAGTGACAGGGCTGGTCAAATCTAGACCAATAGTGCATATTTTACAAACCGTTGAGTTTAAACGAGCAACGGACGTACTAATAACCATTTATTATTTAACGTTTATAAAAATTTTATTTATATTAATTATGTTTCTAAAGTTAAGCGAATTTTTCGCAAAAAACACAATTTATCAGGAAGCACGTGAGCGTCATTCCATGACAAGCCCCATGACAGAAACAAGCGTCATCGAACGATGCACGCTCGGTACGTAATTCTACATATTTTTGTTTATAGCATAGATTATATGGATTATTCCCCAAAAAATTATACGTGTTATGGAAATGGTAAATGAAATTAGTTTAGAATCGATAAATTTTATGGAAGAAAACCTTTCTAACAGCCGTAATCCAAAAACTGCATACGTGCCTGGCTGTGATTGGCTCATGTATTAAAGGACTCGCAGAAAATGGATTTTATAAAAACCGGAACCTATCTACTGTGTTACAGGAAAGTTGACTGTATTATCATATTATACCATATGTACACAATACACGGTATATATCTTAAAAATATTAACTCTTATAATTTTTTCCAAATATTTTTAACAGCTGATTTTGTGCTGCATCATTTTCAAACTGATTACAGAGTATATAGCAGCGTGCACTATTAATAACTATTAAAAAAATGTCTGAATCATTCTGATTGTACAGTACTTAAAAAATACAAAAACATGCTATAATGTAGCGCGACAGTAGTCTTAAAAATTAGTTGGAATTGTCTCCTCGGAGATCTTTATATGAAAAACTGCCTGTCAGTTAGTTGTTACAGAAGCAAAGAAAACTTTCCAAACTCTACTTGGCCAATCTATTAGTTTTGAACAACACATGACAAAGTAGTAATGTGGTCACCAATATGAGGGACTAATAAACTTGTATTATAGATGATACATATGCATAATGAACTATACACATCAATATTTATAAATTTTTTTATATCTAAAAATTTCTTAGAAGAATTATATCTTTTATTTAACATTTAGTATTACATAAAAAATTCGTGCTACGCGTTATTACTTATTTTATATCTTAGAAAATTTATATGATTGTTTATAGTTTCGATTTATTTTGATATAGACGAATATTCGACATGATACTTCAATTGGAATTAAGTTTTGTACTGTTAACATGGACTACTCGTCAATATTATAGAAAATTTGTTGATAGTAAGTATTCTACATATTTCTTGCTATATAAAATAAGGTATTTTAAATAAAAACCTTAATTTAAGGAAATGTAAAGCTGACTTTTTGCAGGAATTTCTGTAATATGTCTTTACTGTTTAGAATAAAGTTTATTTGTATGCCATTAATATGCTATGCGATCATAATAAAATATTTATATAAATAAGACTTTTTATAAAAAATAGACACTACGTTTTTCCAGAGATAAAACTTCATGCACATGTGAAAAAACTGCACAATGTGCCAGTTTGTATCGCGTGTGCTACAGAAATTGTAAGCAATACATTTTTATCAAAAAAATTTAGTTTTAATGAGTCATCTGATATACCTTTTGCTTGATATACGTAATTTTTTTCTGTATAAATTAAATGAATATTTTATAATTTCAGATTATTTGCATTAAAAATCCTAATAGGAAACTTGTTTTGCAATTATACAAGAATGGATTAAGTAAGAGTATTCATTAAAAAATTAAAATATAAAGAAAAAAGTCTGTTTTCATAATATTGAAATTCTAATTTTTTTATTTGTAAAAAAAATTAATAAATAACGTAGATTTTTAGTATATTTACATCATTTACATTCACTTTACTGTTGTTGATGTAAAGTTATTACCTTCATGCTGATCAAATACATAAATTAATATTGACAGTTTGATAGTTTATTCATTTTTATGTTTTGAATGTATTATATTACTTAATAAGTTTTAAATTATGTTAAGCTCTTGTTGTTTGGTAAGTATTTTTTAATCAGTGATAGTACCGACAGATTATACATAAATTCATTATTTCCATATTTTTCAACAACACATTTTCATTTCCTAGAGCTTGTTTACAAAAAACTGCCTATATTAGGATAATGATTTTCTATAAGAAAATTTAATTTACATGATGAAGATGAGACTTTCTAATATATCTGCAAATGTTTACTGACTCCAGTAAGAAAAGTGGAGTCATTGCAACGTTTATGAAAGATGTACTTGGACAGTATAATTTTTATGCTTATTCCAATTATTTTATTAATTGAATTTAATTAATTTATTAATGAAATTATTAATTTTACAAAAATTATATTAAAATTATTTTAGTAGTAGGGGAGATCCGGGCAACTTCGGCATGCGGGGCAAGTTTGTCAAGCGCTTTTTTTAAAAAACAAATTAAAAGGAGACTTTGGTTATAGGTTAGGCAGTTGAGTTTTATTGGTGGCTTGTTGAGTGTAGTGTTTTTATTGTTCTCCAACAAGCGTAGTTGAATTATCAAGCAAATTTTCATTTTCGTTCAATTCCATATAATATTTTTTTTCCATTTATATTGAATTGGCAGGTTTTGTTATAATTCCATGATAACGAAAGTTACTTTTCCTGTTAGAAGGATGTAACTTCAACTTATTCACGTGGCCAGATCGTGGCTTGGCATTCTGTTCTCAGGGTTGTACTTAATGTTTCGAAATCATGACTAGCGGGGTAAGATCGGCAACATAAAGCCACATTAGAAGCAAAGGATAAAAATCAAACAGATGATAAATGAAAACATGTTTGCATTTGTTATTCATGTATATATGTCTTTGAACTTGCATTTCGTTGTAATAATATTAAATGGGTGTTGGATTTGTATTTCTTTGTTTTAATAGTGAATTCCAACTTATACATTGTTAATAACATAATTTTATATACGTGCCTATCTTGCCCCATTACTGTTGCCCCTATACCAGGGGCAACTTTAATAAAAATAATTAAAATAATTACAACTTTACAAAAAGAGAGAAGTTGCCGATCTTGCCCCTATACCCGGGGCAACTTCGTCAATTTCTCTCTTCTTGTAAAGTTGTAATTATTTTAATTATTTTTATTTCCAAACTGATTTTAACCAGTTCTATAGTAAGGTAACATTCCAATAGACAATATGCAAAGCTTTTTTTTCAGTTTACAGCAGTATTTATTACACAAAATTTAAGTAAAGCTTAACATGCCGATCTTGCCCCGATCTCCCCTATAGGTTAGGTGCACTTTGGTGTATAAAATTTAATTTATATCTTTTAAGACAGGAGCAAATACTTGACAACAGACTTTACATGAGAACAGACTCTTCCTCTTTTACTTGTGATCACCCTGTTTAGTTTTACGCCTATTTTTTTAATATAGGTTAGTTAGATCAATCGCAATTTTTTGATGTTACAATTGAAAAAAGTGACAGTCAAAGATGTAATACTTAGGACAAGGAAGAGATACTGTGATATCTTCCTGTAATCATAAATGCTAGTTATAATTTTTCTTTAATTATTTAAGTAAATTATGTAAATTTTCTGTATTTAGTCAGGGTTCTCACATCTGTATAAATACAAACAAACGAAATTTTATTAGATTATAACCACATAATCTAAATGTTTTAATTGAAATAATTTTAGAAATAAATATATTCTCTGTAAATTTCAGAATCTCTTCCCAGCAAATTCATTCAAAAAGATTATATTCTGCATGTGGTAAATACGCTTAATCGTAGAAATGAATTGACATTTTTTTATAATTCTGTTGATCGGCATTTTTCATTTACTGAAGAAATTGAAAAGCATACTTTTATAGAAATAGAAAAAAGTTACGTTAAAATTGTAAGTTATAAATATTATTTATTTATTTTGCACTGTTTAAACGTTTCATTCTTTAAATTATTATTGCATAATTTTCAACACTTTATAATTTATAATTTTGACTGAATGGTACATTTTTTACCAAATGACGTTTTTAATTTATTACGTTCTTAATTTGAAGTTCAGTGGCCAGTGATAAAGCAACCTAACCTTACTTTTTGACTGGTCACATAGATATTTGACGCTTTTCATCATGTATCACACATCTAAACAAGGCCAGATGGTCAAAGTGTCATTACTGAAGGCACACTTTTATCTTGAGCAGCCGCATCTCATCCTTTTTTGAAATTTAAATATATCAATAAAATTACTTTAATATTGTCTATAATTCAATATAAGATATTGGAAAAAAAGGTCATTTTTGCGATTTTTTTCGTGGTTACGATTAAGCTTCCAAATGCATGTCAGTCAGGACTGTAACTAGACATATTTAACACTTACTTCTCATATACACTTCTTGTGATAACTTGTCCAAATTATGTTCTGAGTTCCTCAGGGCAATAAGCTAATGTCTTACATTTATCGGATTGTAGAGTTAATTGGATTCACTTAATGCAACACATCAGCAAATTTTCAAGGAAAAAAAATCATCAGAAAGATTTTCCATTAGAAACTGCATTTAAATGCGAATGAATCTCTTATATATATTTCAAAACCGCCATACAACCGAAAAGTGTCTGTTATTCCAGTACTAGGTTTCAAGAATGATCACTATGCTGTTTAATTAAAATTCAGTCCTGTTTCTTTGGATTTCTGTCGATTTCCTGTACATTTCATTTGATTCTTTATTTGTCATATTTAAATTTGCAAATTATAGAAGGATTTCTGGCTCAGTACAAAAACGTGTGAACTATAAACATCTTTCGTTTTCTAAAGTAAACTTTATAGATGATTTCCTAGTTATGGTTTATCATTAATCCAAACATTTTCACTAATCTATTTACAAATTTTTACAATATAAAACACTGATTCTCAACCACTTAGATTTTTGAAGTGTGCAACTGCTGCGAATATCCATATATAAGAAATGTCAGACAAGTAGTTTAATTGATTCTAAGATAATATAGTGCATATGCAAATTGTAACTAGTGTGTTGAAACGATGGTTAGAAAATCTGACCTATATAACTAAGTGCTGATTATGACTGGTATATCAGTCATAATAATGACTGATATACTAGTTGTTCTGCAGTACTTAGCGAAGTAATCATGTTTAAATTATAAAAAAAAGGTACTGTGATGAAAAAAAATTGAGAATCACTGGAATAAAACAATTTATGTACTTTTCAAAAATTGTCTATTTTTAACAACTTCAAAACTGCATGCATTAACATAAATGCCAATCGCCTAACAACTACAGCAAGTATACTCCGGTTTTCAAAAATCTTGTCCATTTTTTCAGTTTTTCTTTCTTATGTTTAACGCCTGTATGATAGGCTATTTTCAAAATTATGTCATTACTTTAAACTCATTCGATTTATGCTTTTTTATTTCTATATACTCTATACAAAAGCACTACAGTTATATGTTTCCTATTTCGAGCACTTTGTCACTGTATATTCAAATTGCTCCTGAATTCCTGTACGAATCATGCGAAAAATTCACACAAAATTTACAAAATACAAATGTAGTTTGAAATATTTCGCAAGAAAAAACTTTCTATGTATAGTTTGGAAATGTCACAATTTTGGTTTATTATGTTATGGAAATACAACACTTTGGCGATCTGCCAAGAGGAATGTCTCTCGGGCCACTATTTAGGAGGAAGAGATATGGAGAAAACCCAGAAAATTTCACGTGTCCAGCCTGTCCTGGAAAAACGCGAACCCACGACCGAACATATAGTGTTAAGAGAAAGGGATTGCTTGGCCACTGGTGGGCTCGGTATAATTATTTTAATAAATGATATTATACTGCAAGTCAGTGTTTTAACTAGAGATTAATTGCAGTTAGATGTAAAGACACAGATTATCTTTATGAAATTTCATACTACTGCAATAAAGCAAACATCAAAAAATATTGCAGTGTTTGAGATTTTGTAGTGTTTATATAAAAATACACGATCGTGTAGTGTTCTGTGAAGCGCTCTCTTACATACAGTTTTAACTCATTTTTTGTCTGTTGGAAAATTCTTTTAGCATTTTTGTATGGTCTGTATATAAGATTTTTGGTAAATCTGGTTATTATTTCAAATATAATATGGTTAAGTAAGTAAATTTTCACTATTGCTACATGCATAAATGTAAGTTTTTTTCATTTTATAACCCTCACAATACAGTCTTTTTAAGATTATTATCGATTCAGCAAAACTCAGAATAAAGGTAAATGAATTCTTAAAAGCGCTTGATACCATACTGTAAATATTTTCTGGAATTTTTTGATAGATCAAATTCAAAGATTAATTTCCCATGTTTGTAGGCTTTTGGTTTAATCAGAAGTAACTTGCTATTTAACAAGTTCAGCTCACTTTTGTAAATGACAATGAGTACAATATTATAAAGTTCATTCGTTGTTATTACAAGTGTAATTATATATTATTATAAGATATAATTATTTGTTTTCTTAAATTATTTTTATGAAATGTTTCAGTGCAAAGATTATTATATGAATTCTTGTAAAATGTACAATAGGACAGAAATAATAACTGAAAAGAAATCGTTAATACCAAAGATAATAAGANAATATATTAATTTATTTGTTCGCTTAAATCGTTATTATTATTAAATCTTTCAGTGCAAAGATTATAAAATGACATCATGTGAAATGTACAATAGGACAAAAATAACTGAAAAGAAAGTGTTAATTCCACAGGAAATGATTTTTGCTAGTGATATCGTAAGTATAAATAAGTTTAACGTTTAAATGTTTTTTTTTTTTTCACAGTTCATAACAATGTAATGTTGTTTCTGTATAGTAGTAAAAATACAACATGAATAAGTGTGTTTGTTAAAAATTTAATGTAATTAATTTTGCAAGTATCTGAATCTTAATCTACTGTACTGTATTCGACCCTCGTGCATAAAACTTTAATACTTCTTACTAATATATAACCAATATTTTATATTCTTGCATTTCAAGTGGAATTTTTTCCGGATTTCTCGGAGCTTTGGATTTAAGTGTTATGCTGTAAAGCATAACACTTAAATTCAATTATGTAAATATATATTACAGTTTATGATAACTTAAGCAACTTTTCCAAAAGTGTATATTTTCAATTTTTTCTAATATATCATAAATTCAAAAAAATGTAAATTTAGAATTCAAATATATACGCAATAAATATGTAAGTCGACGATGTTTTGAAAAACATCTTACCGAATATGTAAATTTTACTGAATTAAATTTAATTAGCTTGTAGAGTGCTAGAAATTTGGCAGGTCAGATACTGTGGAAAATCTTAAGCAATTTTCTTCTGTAAAAAATCATGATCAGTCAGAATCACAAGCTTGTGTCAGGCACGAGGATAAGTAAAATATATCGTCTTCAGTTAAGAATGAATTATTTCAATATTTCTCGAAATACAAGATGTTGTAAGAAAGCTGTGAATTCATTTCATTGAAAACTTGTCGACTGACTGTATTCAGTGCACAAGACAAAATAATAGAAAAACAATGCCTAAAGATTTATTTTCAACGTTTCTAGTGTCAGGGGTAAAAGCCAGAAGGAGTCAGGAAAGATTACAGCCAAGTCATCTTGCAAAAAAGTTATTTTATGCAGCAAAGAGAAATCTGATTGCAACAAAGTTTTCAACAGGCCGAAGCACACATTACTTAGCTAAGACTGAAATTAAGTGTTTCTACACTCGGATGTACTACGATTGCTTTAAGTCAGAAGATAGGGTGAGGCAAAAATGCCTCAGAAAATAACACAATAAATGTTAAATCATTTAAGGTCTTGACACACTGCAGTAACAGTCAGTAAAAAAATTATTTTTTTCCATGATAATTTTCCAACACAGGTAAATCTGTCGAAAGGAATATCATTGTTATGAGAAAAAATCTCTTTTCATCACAAAACTTGACTTTTGGTAAAACGTTGCTTATTATCATATATAAAAAAAGTTAAGTGAAACTCAGAGCAAGTATAATTTACAAATATTTTTTAGGTATTCGTAAGTTTAACTGTTGGTATTCGTACAATCAGATCAGGACCTGCACGGGCACATTAATGTTTTTTACAATACAATTAGTAGCAGATTGCTTATTTTTCGACAGTAAAAAGTTTATTAATACACAGAAAAATAATTCATATTACAAATGCAAAGTAATCTCACACATACAACATGACAAAGTACGTTTTCTTGACTATTTGGTGCCAAGAAATTTGAGGTTGTATTGGCTTTCTATAGAGAAAAATATCACCAGTAATGATCGATTTTACAAAAATATTGTATTTGTGTAATCCATTCGAAATCATTTTTGGCATAAATGTATTAACAGATTTTTTTATATGCAGAAGAGATAGAATGCTTAGAGATCTGTACTTTCAACTTTATTTGAATTCGTATGTCTGCATCTAGTTTTAACTTACTTCTTGCGTTGAACTGTTAAACATTTACAGAGAAATTTGAACTATTAATTTAGAAAAAAATAATATTTTAAACTCATAATCATTATAATTTTTAAGGAAAATCTCAACAACAAAGTTAAATCGTTTACATCAAGATATATTGACCTATTAGCAGATGCTCTTCATACTGAGTAAGTTTTTTATACAGTATACGTAAGTCACATTAGATGTGTTAAATTCATATTACTTGTTTCGTTTCAGGCTGTCGATCACATATTCCGAATATGCGGTAACAAATTTATATATAGCAATTGTACAGTTGTAATAAATATTTTAATAATTTAATTTTATTTATTAGGCAGACATCGCCATTTTTGGTGGCAATATTAGAGAAACTTACGTGTCTTACACTTCTTCTGTAAATCACATTCCAACTACATTTGCAATACATGCTGCAAGACCTTTAGATAAAGCTGTTTCCTTGGTGAAACCATTCGACGTAATTGTACAGTTGTAATAAATATTTTAATAATTTAATTTTATTTATTAGGCAGACATCGCCATTTTTGGTGGCAATATTAGAGAAACTTACGTGTCTTACACTTCTTCTGTAAATCACATTCCAACTACGTTCGCAATACGTGCTGCAAGACCTTTAGATAAAGCGGTTTCCTTGGTGAAACCATTCGACGTAATGGTAAGAGTTCCAAAATTATTATTTTCTCTAAGAAATTTTTAGCATACAAATTGAATTTGGAAAAAAATATTGAATATTTCTAACATATCAGTACAACTGATTAGTAGTATAACGCAATGCAAACGATAAATCAATCTGTAAGAACGTGGTTTTAAGATTCCTGCTCACTGTGTAGGAATATGAAGATTTTATGTTAAAAATCCTAAGGTACGCAGGATCGCCTTCTTCTTGAAGATTCCTGCACTACTTAGGATAAGATCGTTTATCGCGTCCTAATTCGCGATAACAGTAATATCCCTCCAGGAAAAACGTTAATTGTTTATTTAATACAAAAATATGAAGATAGTCCCCTATTAATTAACGTGTTAGATATGAAAAGAAAACATGGAAAACCACGTAGTTATAACGATGAAGAAGAACGATAAAGAAGCACAAACTGGAACACAATTACAAAGCACATAAAAATCAAAAATTTAAATATTTGAACCACAGAGAAAAATGCTTACGACTTACTTTTAATAATTTTACAACTTTTAAAAATAATATACAACAACGGCCACTTAATGCAACATTGAAACTTGGTATGAAGTGGTCTTTGTTTGGATGTTATTTTTTATAGAGAAAAACTCTTGTAAACAAATCGTTGCAATTTACAAATGATCGGTATATTAATTTGTTTGATAATTTTTTTGATAAAAATGATCAAACCTGCAATAACGACCATCTGTACGTGTTTTTCAAAATATTAAATTTGGAAAAAAATAATTATGAATATTTTATATTTTAGATTTGGATGTCTATTCCTTTTTCTTTCTTTATCACTTTGTTAATTTCGTATGCGATAATGAAGAAAGAATCTGAGTATAGAAAGAAAGAAATGCCAAAATTTTCCACGTTATTTTCCATTTTATTCAGAAACTTTTTTCAACAAGGTGGGTATTGTTATACTGTGCATGACCGGTTTTCATAGAACGAATATAGTACGGAAATTAAGTGTACGAGTAGTGAAGTAAAATGATTCTTTGTGAGTACAGGTAACTCCCGTATAACACGGTAGTTACGTTCCAAAAATTGCCGTGTTACTCGAATCCGTGTTATACGAAACAAAGAACTAATACGAAGAGGAGGGTTAGGTTCCAAAAATTAAAAAACATGCTAGTATATTTTCATAATTAAGATAAATATCTTTATTAAATTTTTTTAAAGTGATACATATTAATATAAATTAAACAATGTTTTCTTTGTCAGCACTAAAAACACTATTAATTAACTGAGAGCGTTTTCTTTTTGGCAAGTTATCTTTATCCTCTGAGCATTTTTCTGCATTATCTTCAGATCCATGCTTTACCTTTTGCAAAATGTATGTAATTGTACATTTCTTGCTTCTAGTTAAAAGGTCTATAAATTTCCTTATATGGTGCTAAGCACTTATGAAAATAAAGCAATTATGGAATAAGGGAATAACATTCGTCAACATCAGAAGCAGAAGCGTCGCGATCTGGCAACATTGAAACAAGTTTCGTGAAGGACCACCTGATAGAAGGCAAAAAGAGAAAATTTACATACTTGAGTACTAATAGTTCACGAAAATAATAATTTTCGTGAACTATTATTACTTCAGTATGTAAAAATTTATTACATTTCATGTTGTACGAGGGTTTTACACAATTCTCGAACCGTGTCAGAGTAAATCCGTGCTATAAAAGTACCGTGTTATACGGGAGATGGTACCAATTCTCGAACCGTGTTAGAGTGAATCTGTGCTATACAAGTGCCGTGTTATACAAGGGATACCTGTAATTAATTATGATGTCTATACTTTTAGTATTAAGTAATGATAATTACAGACATAAGTATGTTTAAATGAGTTCGTTTAAAGGTTTCGTTTAGTTTTCTGAATTTTTAAGACTGATTTATAAAATCGTTTACTTGTTTTTACGAACGAAAAGATTATTTCAATACATTTGATATTTTCCCCCCTGAGATAGATTTGTGCTTGCTTACATGTTACACATGAAAGTATACAGTATTATTATTTCATGAAAACTCGATAATTGCCTAATCTAAACTGTTTTCATTCCTCTCGTAAATTTTTAACTATGAATTACTCTTTTCCACTATTTTTATTTTGCAGATGCAAATATAGATCGTTATTTTCTCATCACGTTTCGTATCCTAATTGGCTGTTGGATCCTAATTGCATTTGTTTTGACAACTGCATACGTCGGCACATTGCCGTCTTTCATGGTTAATCCTGGAACTGAATCCATTCCTCAGACATTTCAAGAATTGATTCAGTCAGTGAAAGCAGGACGATACAACATCACTTTCTTCAAAAAAAGCGATGAATGTCGTTATTTTGATCGATGTATTTTAAAGGTATGTAGCATTTTATTAAAAATGGTTATACTTATGTATTTAAAATACAAAATTATTAAAAACTAAATGATAAATGTAAGTTGTTGTGAATTTAGGTTTAAAATTCGCGGGTTTAGAATACTGTCGGGGTAAAATCGTGTAAAAACACGATTCCTGCTTTTCTTGAACTGGTATATTTTCACTGTGAGATCTGAATTTCCCCTGTGAGTAATTTATAATTTAATTATAAAGTTAAATTTTTAGCAGAAAATATTCTTTAATTTTGGTAAGAAATTTACGGTTTTCTAAACGAGGGAAATAGATAAAAAGTCACTTCCTGCAACGGAAGTTGAAACATTCTTTTGTTTTACCCTTACCTACTACAAATCTCAGCACCCTGAGAATTGCTAACCCCTCGATACATCCCCTTTTCCTCTGTTCACCTGAATCGAAAAGGCTGATTGGAGAACAATCGTGAGATATAGAAATAATTTTGCACGATTCGAAGAGTACGCCAGAAGATATCCTAGAAGACAGACTTATTTCACATTATTCCCGAAGGCCAACGCCTATAGTCGTATCTAGCAGATTTTTATAATGAGTTTAAGTTAGAGAGAAATAGAAAAGAAGATATTTAAATATGTGCCAGTCAAGACCTTCTCAAGAAAGGACTGAAGTCCATCATTAAAGAACAGAAGAAGACAAAAAGTCTCTAGAGGTAGTATGATTACAATAGAAATTGAGAGCCCTCTCTTTCGAAACGTTCATTTTAGTTACTCCATTTATGTATAGATTCCGCTGATTTGTTTCATTAAAATTTTTTCTTTTATTTTTTAAAAGTTTGTCTCTCAATTGTCTGAATCAAACATATTCTCTCCACGAATCAAACGAGTGTTAATCCGCGTACCTAAATTTGATTAACTGTTGTCAACAAATCCTGACGTAGATCTAGACTTAACAGTCCAGATTCTTCAAACATAATTAACAGTCCTCCTAGAAAAAGTTTAGAAATCCAATCTCACGATTCTGAATCGTATAAATGGTACACGTTCTACAGATTGTACCTTCGGCTAATTTGACATCATTATGTCAATAAACATCGTACATAAATTAAAAGCTACATATAAGGGCCTATCCCTTAATTTACCCCGAAGCACAAAATTATTGTTTTTATTTTGTATTTATGAGAGTAGCCATTGTAAATATCCCAGCTGATTCCAAAGTTACAAAACTGTGCAAAATACCGGTTACAGTTAGTTCATATTTCAGATTAATATAATATCTTGAAAATAATTATAATTAAGTATGTTTTTACATAATAATTCGAACATTATTACGTTGCGATCGTAGATTGCTTCTTTTATAAAAATGTAAAATCTGCGTGTGTACTTTTATTTACGTGAATTTTATTTATTTATATATTTGTGCAGCTCTGGTCCAGGAAAAATATAATTAAAAATGATGTGATCGAAATCTTCTATCAAAACGTTGAGAAATGTAATGAGAAGGGTGAAGAACCAATTTCAAAACTGCTTAATGGAACTCACGCCCTACTAGCAACAAAAGAAAAAATTGAATTAAGCCTGACCAAATGGGAAAAAGGAAAGGTCTTCGTTTCAAAAGACGTACTTTTTACAAAATTCCAGTTCATACAAATCAATTTAGTTAGAGTTAATTATGCAGTCGAAGTCGCTAAAACGTAAGTATGAAAAATGTGTTTCTTATCACTCATAATTTTTCAGTGGAAAATGCCATTGAACATTGGTAGTTATTGTCTGTCTGTGGAATGAATCGACTAGAGAGCTTCCAATCAGCTAACTCCCTTATGATTTTAGAGCTTTAGCTTAATGTATCTGGTAATATATGGTATTTATTTTATTTTCCTTCACTAGATGATAGAACGATTTCAACTGCATATTGCACTGACCCTGGAGAAAGGTCCTAAATGTGTGATGCAGTTTGAAAGTGTGATCAAAACGAGTTTCATAACGTTTACGAGTCTAAATATGTTTCTATAATGCGAATTCCATATAATTGAAAAAATAATTGTAGATTTTGTAGCTTAACACCAATGATAGCAACTATGTTCGTGTAAACGAATCCTGCGATTCCACTGTGGTAAAACGGTTCTGAACAAATGTATAATTCATGAGGAAGAAAAACCTATGAAAATTAAAGCAAAGTTAATTCTGTCATATGTAGCATGTCAACGCCTTGTTTACTTACGTAGAAATGTGTACAATGAACTTGATAATGCTGTAAACAACATAGGCTACTCTGAAAGTTTTATAGCAAAAGATTAACTATTCGTTTTACAATCTTTGATTTTGTTACTTGAAGAATACACGCTAAATCTCTGGCTATTTTTTATTGAGAGAAACATGTTAATTCATACAATGGTAATTCATGTAATTATTAATCGCAAAAGAGTCTTTCTATATTTCTACCTCAGGTATATCTTATGCAATATTTATATTAACAATACAAATGAACTGCATTATTCCTCAATACGTGCGAAAGATTGATACCAGAACGTTCCACATATGCCAAACTCCTTATACCTTTACTTAACTCTCGTATTGATAATGGCGTAAATGAAAATTTTAACTTGTATATAAAAAGTATATAATAGTTAAAACACAATTATATCGAAGTTTACTTTTTCCAAATTTTAAGTGTTTTTGTATTACATTTATTTACTAAGTTTTCTCTTGGTGAAGTTTCATTAACTATACAACTATGATTCACCCTACAATGACATATTTTTTTAAAACTATTTTTGTGTAAATAGAAACTAATAAACAGTTTCTATTTTCATACTAAAATAATCTAAGTAACTGAATTACCTAGTATATTATATTAGTGATGTAATTTTCTCAATTTATACATAAATTTAATGATATATATTTATATTTTACAGGGTAAATCTTATTGAACAAAGTGGATTATCTCAGAAAATTTATACAGACATGCTTCATGAAAAAAGAAGAAGCAAGCTCCACAACGATAATGCAATTGATACGAATGATGAAGAACCTCTGAAAATCGATGACATTATGGGTCTACTGTATTTATTAGCTGCAGGGTACTTGATCTCCTTTGTGGTATTTCTTACAGAAATTCTAGTAAACAAGATAAAAGAGTTAATGTAATATGGTCGCTGTTTATTTAATTTCTATATATAACGTTCCTTTAATCCAAAAAAAGTTGTTTGGTAAAAGTCTCACAGCATTTCTGTTAGAAAATTATAACTTTATTTCAAAAATTGAAATTATATGATACACCAAGTTATGTAAATGCATTTCGGGATGGTGTAAGTTTACAACCTTTCTTCAGTGCTTTTTTAAAAAATATTTTGATTAGCGACACGACATTACTCAAATATGGAAAAAACATTTTTATACAACAAGCACGTATCAAATAAAAACACAAATTACAAATTTTATTTTTTTTCTAATTGAAGTACAGTACTGTATATTATATCGTATTGTAATTTGGAAATATTAAATTAACAATTATATTCTTAACACCTATAACTTGATATTAATTAAACATCCCGACAAATAGTGTTATCTTCTACAAATCTAATCTATCCAATACAGTACAAAAAATCACTGACTGTGCTATGATTACAATCAAATAATAAACTCCAAATTTGTTTAAAATGCAGTTTATTTTAACACTTCTCGAACGTGTTAGGCCAGATTAACAGACCTTTTTTAGGATCGAACTAATAAAATTAAAATTTGCCAAACGGAAATTTCAAAACGTTCTATAATCTTTTTCTCATATTCAATTGCGCATGTTCATTTTTATAATTGTAACGCCGCCGCCGCCCTCCACGCCGATGCTACCCTGCTTGACTCTCGAAAATTTATATTTTGCCCTTATTCTAAAGTGGAAGTTTTGAAAGAGACAGAGATAATATTAAAACAGATATTGCGTATACTGGTGAGTAAAAGTGTGGTTTCCAAATTAAAATTAATGTTAACAAAACCGATGTTTTATGCTGTAGATTGAAGACAAAATAGGAAAGGTTAACATACATAGAAATGATGACAAAATGACAAATGTACAGGATTAGACAACTCAGTAATTGGCTTGACTCTGGCTAAACCCCTAAAATTATAATTGAAAAAATGACTGGTTTTTAATTGGAGGTTTTTCTTGCATTTTTAGACAATATGAGATTAGGAGAATAGAGGCCATAGAGAAGTGCCTGTGAAGATAAATACTGAAAGTCAAATAAGCAATGAGGTGAGAAATGCGGATGATTTACGAAAAGTGAGTGAACAATAAAGCAATATTGTGATAATAAACATGTGTAAAGCTAGATAAAACACATTATTTGAAAGGAAGGCTTATAGAATGAGGCTATGGAAGTAATGATTACAGGCAGAAAAAAACGAAAGATAAGAATGATTAAAATACTGGATGATCATAAAAGGGGTAGTTATAACAAAGTAAAGACAAGAGCGAACAATAAAAAGGTGAACCAGGTAATGCTCAGTTGACCTGTTAAAACTAGCATGAAGCTAAATAAAAAAAAATTGGAATCGTTACTTGTAAGTAATGAATAGATAATATAGTTTTTATAGTGATAAAACCTAAGTCATTTCAAAATTTATTGTTGCTATTTAAAAACACGCAATTAATGAAATTATTGGTAATATTGTAGCAACAAAAATACTACTTTTATTGATCAATTTTTCCTATGACAACCAGATTAATCTACAGTTATATTTTTAACAGTAAATAATAATTCACAACACCTGGTTCTTAATTTTATACTTTAGCTTTTTCACGCATATGTTAATATAATAATTCTTTCAATAGTGAATTGGGCATTGTAAATAATTTTGTTTTAGTTGTAAATAACAAATTAACTTGTTTTTACATTTAAAGGAATAGTCCTCGAAATATAACTTATCATTAGTTAACGCTTCAGGAAAATACAATATAGATGCGTTTTGTAAACTTAAATAATTTGAAAATATAATATTTGATAAAAATTACAGTATTCTCTAGCTTCAACAAAATAATTCAATCTAAAAATATAATTTCAATAAATTCTCATTTCGTTATGATGTATGCACAATCATTTATTTTCAAATAATATTGGAAAATTTAAGTAATTTATCAAGTTGCAAATATTCTTCATAATTTCTTATCTATAGTAAAATCTGGATTACTTATAAAAGCTGCTAATTATTACAAATATTGTTAGATTTAACACATTATCACCAATATTTCTTTTATTTACGGAAACATTTAGAAAAATCTGTGGTAATAACAGCATTTATATCACATATATATTATAACATCAATCTACAACTTCTTACAATTACTACAAGTTACAATAACTGACTTTCATTTAGTTTAAAATTTATCAGAAATGTGTTCTCTTATAATAACCATATGAGTACTGACCCACCTCCCAACCCCGATGATCACGAAATACACAACGAACAGTTTAAGATTGTTGTACACTGTACTGTCTTTTACGCAGTACTTGTGTCTATTGAAAGCGCCTTAAATCGGTGAATATGATATCGCAATCACGCAACTAACAACATTGTAATAGACTGTCTCTCAGTCATTTCACTTATCAACAGCAGAAATCAACATACAATAGCAACAATCATAAGAAACCATATCGATAATTCTACAAACACCTACCATATCACCTGGACAGTGCCATCAGGGCATAGCTAAGAATGAGAAGGCTGATTATTTGGCTAAGGCTGCTGCTACAGATAATATGTTTTCCATCATCTATGACAAAATTACTTATGTTACTGTTAAAAGGATGCTTTACAACGAACATATCCGCACTTGGCAACTCAATTGAAATGAGAAACATGATACCACTACATTCAAGTTAATCCCAGACATAAAGTGATATCTTACTTATAATTGCATCATGCCCACCTTTTATCTCACACAGTTTCTCACAGACGACGAAAACTTTTCCAACTTTCTTAAAATATTCACAAACAAAACTACCCCAACTGTGCTATTTGTGATGTAGAAGACATTCTGATCATTAACTACTCAATTGCGTCTGCCTAGAGAAAAAATGTAATAATATCAAACTGATTGCATCCAAAAACAATATTCTACGGCCGTGTCAACACAATTTTTTTCTTCAAAACAAAGTATTTTACTTTGTTTTTAAACTTTTAACCAGAAAACACGGAGCCATCTCGGCTAATATGTTCAACAATTAAGTATACTTTTATTACTGCAATTATCACTGTTATCGCTCATTGTTTGTCATCATCTTGTACTAGCAGCTGTTGTTGCTTTCGACCTGTATATATGTTTATTTTCAATATATTTCTAATGTATACAGTGGAGAGTCGTTTATCCGAATTAATTGGAGACTGGGGTTGTTCGGATAACTTATTTTTCGGATAGCCAATTATGTACGAAAAAATATATTAATTTATTCCACGTTGAAATTTTTCTCCGTTGCGTGTCGCTTTGCGTTCAATTTTCGTCGATGTTAAGCCTAACGAAGACTATTGTATCGTTAAAAATTATTTTTTTATTTTGTACAANTTCTACAAACACCTACCATATCACCTGGACAGTGCCATCAGGGCATAGCTAAGAATGATAAAACTGATTATTTGGCTAAGGCTGCTGCTATAGATAATATATTTTCCATCATCTATTAGAAAATTACTTGTGTTATTGTTAAAAGGATGCTTTACAACGAACATCTCCACACTTGGCAACTTAATCGAAATGAGAAACATGATACCACTACCTTCAAGTTAATCCCAGACATAAAATGATATCTTACTTATAATTGCATCGTGCCCACCTTTCATCTCACACAGTTTCTCACAGACCATGGAAAATTTTCCAGCTATCTTAAAAGATTCACAAACAAAACTACCCCAACTGTGCTATTTGTGATATAGAAGACATTCGGATCACTCCCTACTCAATTGCGTCTGCCTATAGAAAGAATGTAATAATATGAAACTGATGGCATCCAGAAACAATATTCTACGACCGTGTCAACACAATTTTTTTCTTTTTCAAAACAAAGTACTTTACTTTGTTTTTAAACTTTTAACCAAATAATCGGAGCCATCTCGGCTAATAAGTTCAACAATTAATTCAACAATTAACTGTACTTTTATTACTGCAATTACCACTGTTATCGCTCATTGTTTGTCATCATGTTTTACCCGCAGCTGTTGCTGCTTTCGACCTGTATATATGTGTATTTTCAATATATTTCTAACGTATACAGTAGAGCGTCGTTTATCCTAATTAATTGGGGACTGGGGTTGTTCGGATAACTTATTTTTCGGATAACCAATTATGTACAAAAAAATATATTAATTTATCCCGTGTTGAAATTTTTCTCCGTTTCGTGTCGCTTCGCGTTAAATTTTCGTCGATGTTAAGCCTAACGAAGACTATTGTATCGTTAAAAATTATTTTTTTATTTTGTTCAAACAAAATAAATATATTGAAAAATTTAAAAACAATAAAAAATTATACTTCAGAAGTTAATTTAGTATCAAAAACGTAAAATATTTGAGTAGCCAAAGACATAGCCAAAGATTACAGCGCCACAGCACTGGCAAAAAATTAAATTTGTCGACTGGAATTCCTTCGGATAACCGACGTTTCGAATAACCGACTTTCGGATAAACGACGCTCTACTGTATTGTATTATTTGATATTTTATAACATTATAGTTTTATTTCTTTTGCATAATACATTATTTTCTTTTATTACCTCTTATATTTAATTTTATGTACATATTTTATTGTATTCTTATATGCCATTCTTGTAATTTGTAATATATTGTACCCATTGTACTAACTATTACCATTTTGTAATTTATTGTAACTTACTGTATTTAAACCGATAAATGTGCAATTACTCTAACTATATGTCAGCTTCCAACTTTTAATCACAATCTAATATCTGTAATTCGGCAATGGTACACGGTATCGAGTATGCACTATTTTGGTATCAAAATAAATATTAATTGATGATTGTGTTTAATAAAAATATACTTTTAATAAAATCAATTATGAGCAAAATTAGATTACACTAAAATGTTTATCGATATCGATTATTAGAGATTATGAAATTTACTCGAATTTCGTGTAAGTTACCAATAAAAATGCAATATTGCAATTGTATGTTTATTTACCTGCAATAAATATGCCATATATCCCATAAATTCGAACTTTATGATCAACCATATTTGAACAATAAAGTTTCTGTTATTCAGAAACTTATTTACTTGTATTTCTGAATTACATACGCTATTACTAAATTTAATCTAGTTATATAAGTTATACTTATGTATCCTTGTGTACATATTAGTACATATTTTTGTCTGACATTGCATCTGAAATTTATCGTTTAGACAATCAGTATATCGGTATATGAAATTACCATCAAACAAATTAAAGTAACATCAATTTCGATTTCTATTATTAAATCTTTATGATTAGAGTAGTCTTTATATAATTTTCATTTTCTGCTCTTTCGTGCACAACAACTAAAGAAAATTATTATTTTTATAGGAACTAAATTTATAAATTCAGTTTAGTCAAGTAGTTGGTCAAGAAAAAGGCAGAACTTGGAACAGAAATTCAATCCCGATTTAAATAGTTTAAAGATGAATTATCCCGAGCAACAATACAGATGTATTGGGGCCATCTTGAAACCTATTTTGAATTCGGCAAAAGTATTTGGAATCGATTTCGTTGTTCCGTGTCATTGTATGAGACAAAGCGAAGACAATAGGGAAACAAAACTTTCCAAACTGTTCAAAATATATTGTGACTGCATCGAAGCAATGTTGTGGTTACTAATTATTGTTTATATTTATTGGCTATTTAATATTGACTTTTATTGCTTACGAATCGTTCGTTACTTAAAATATTACGCATTGCATGGTGCAGTAGTAAACACGGCCCTTCTCATATATGCCGCTACACAGTTTAGTATTTTGAGAAGAAGAAAAGTATCTCTACACCTTTATAAAACTAGCTACGAGGAAGAATGTAGAGTGATTGATAACGTGCAAATTTTGCAAATTGCTCTATTCGTTGTTATATTTTGCGTATTTTTATGTATTTCCATTCTCTCTCAAATTGTTGTATATTCAGAAATAAAACGACAAAACGGATCAAACACTGAGGCATTCGTTTGTTCTCTCAGTATTGGATTCGTATATATTTATGTTGCAGCAGATATTTTATCAGTTTGCTGTATTTTTTCCTGTGTATTGCTTATTATAATAAACAGACTAAATAATCTTTCTAAAGAAGCAGCAGATATGAAATGCACAAATACTGATTTGAAAGAAAAGTTAGAAAAGAGTTTCACAAAACATAGAGAGATATGGGAATTTCTAAACACTATAAACGAAGAATGGGAAATGCTTACCCCTGTATTGTATGGATTTTATATGCACCTAACATGCGTCCTCTTATATGCTGCGATATTCGTAAACGTAGATCCAGATTACAAATTTTTTCTCTTAATTGTTTCTCTGACATTTGTAGGAGGTTGTCTTATAGCAGCTGAACTGTTGTCGATCTTCACATCCTCGGTATGTATTAGTCACTTGGCAATACGTATTGTTATATATGTCGCATATGTTTTCATCGTTTCATTTATAACTAATTTTTGTTAATACTAAACACATAATTTGTGAAAACAAAACATGTAGATGTCAGTAGATGCATATTCATACATAACAATTATGGAATTAATATATTCCTAACAAAAGAAGTTTTTTGGCGGAGATCACAAATGATTTCACAATGTGTTTACATTTTTAGATTTAAGGTACCTCATAACAGAAAAATAGAAAAAACTTCAAAGATTTTTCAGTATTAATAAATGTTTTGTTTACATAAAAGATTAACTCCAGTTCATTTTGTGGAATATTTCTGAAATTTTACAAGGCAGTTTAGGTTGAGGAGTTTTTATGTCGATGAATTTCAAAAGTTTAATAGCAAGGGGATGGATGACGAGTCATATCTGGAGTTGGGTCGAACTTAATGAAAATTTTACTCGTTATCACATTTATTACGTTTTTCTCAAAATTCAGTTTTACTGTAAACATTAAACTCTTCGCTATTTTATAATAATTTATAATACATAAAGATTCTTTGAAATAAAAATCTCACAAGTATCAGATGGTGTTACGTACAATTTTACCATTTGCCTGGAAGGTTAAAAAATTCGTTGTTAGATTATATTCACTGCATTGAGAATAATTTTCAATCTTTAAATAAATTAATAAATATTTAAAAAAAAATTAACTTACTTAGTTAAATTAATGCAGTTATAATTTTTATTGCAGTTATATGACGATTTTGTGTCCATTTACAAACTTTCGCCTGCAGATCTGCCATTAGAGTTCAAATTGAAGGTAAGCATACCCTCTTTTCACAAGTATTTTAGGCTGGGTGTAGTACATTTCTTATAAAAATTAGTGTGACTAGGAAGATCATTTATGGAAACTTACTGCAATTTTTTTGTAGCTGGAATGTAATACGATTGGCATAAAATATAAATGTGATATATTAATTATAAAATATAGTTACATAGAGGATTACATAGTTAATCATTTATTCTAAAGTCATATTTCCCTAATAATGTAGTAATTAAATAATTACACTAGACAGATTAACATCTTTATTAGAAACTAGAAAACCATAATTATAGTAAGATTTAATATTAATAAACATGTAAATTTGTTACAATTTTTTGAAGAAATTCAACGGTATTGTAAATTTTAGTTTCGAAACAATTTTCTTGTAGTATATATTTTATAAATAAAAAATTATTTCAAATAATAGATATAAGTAGATAAATAAAGAACTGACTATAAAAATTCATAAATTAATCAGTAATTTATATAATGACGATATTTTCATTTAGATGAACAACTTTATGAAAAGATTTGGAAAAATTCCTCTGGCTTTCTCTGTTGGTGGATTTTTCTATATAAAAGAAGACTTTTTTATTAAGGTATGTAGAACTTAAACTTAATTTTCGGCTTAGTGATGGCATTAGTCAATTTTAAATTTTTTTCAGATGGTCAGCGGATTGTATTCTATTTTTTCCACAATCCTCGATTTAACGGGAGTGATGGAGAAAGAACAGAAATGTGCAGAAGTTTCTGGTAAAATCCTACACCAAAACAACACTTCTATATTTTAAATCTGAAATTCACAAAACTATAATTTTAATTTTTCATTGTGTAGATTATCAACTATAACGTAAAATTATTTATTTTGAAATAGTCACAATTTTAATCATAATAATTTGTAGAATTTCAATTATATGCTCTCCACCAGAATTTTGTAGTGGCTTGTCCCTGTACATTATACTTTTCTGTTGGCAATGGTATCCTGTCTGTCATCTAACTCGTTTCAAAAATTAATATTTCAATAGAAATCGCATGATTTCAGTTTTGCTTGGGATGTTTATATATAATGAATTGGTGCCTCCTAGTTTTAAATTTTTTATATTTAGTTTTGAATTTTATTTATCTAACATTCTTGAAATTTAAATAGATATCAGATAGACAAAAAACAGCGGGAATTTACAGGTTTACACTTTTTTACAAATATCACCTAAATAAACACACTTTCGACTAATTTTTTTTCTCTATATTGACTATAGCAACTTTAATTAAAAGTACACTGTACAAATACAGAGTACTTTTAATTAAAGTTGCTATACTTAGATCTGTCTAGAACCCAGAACGGGTTCTAGACCCATTAAAATACGTCTACGAGAACCGTAGACGTATTTTAATGAAACTTGGTAGATATGTTATATGGACCATGCAGAAAAGGAAAATGGAAAAAAATATTTAGTTCGAATTTTTACCACTATGTGAAAAAATGGCGCATGAAGAATAAGAAACACAAAATGGAAACACGCAAAAGGTTTTTATACACAACATTTGTTTAATGTGCAATTCATTTGCATCAGTCACATGTTCAGAACTCCTTACAGCATTGTAAGGCATTTGAACATGTAACTGATGCAAATGGATTGCACATTGAACAAATGTGTATAAAAACCTTTTGCGTGTTTCCATTTTGTGTTTCTTATTCTTCATGCGCTATTTTTTCACCTAGTGGTAAAAATTCGAACTAAATATGTTAGTTTGCATTTTCTTATTCCCCATAACTCATATAACATATATACCAAATTTCATCAAAATACGTCCAAGAAAACGGGTTCTAGACAGGTCTGAGTAGAGCAACTTTAATTTTAACCTCTCTGTATATAAAAATAAAACTAAAAAAGCGCTGCAGCACTTCATTAAGATGCATCCAAGAAAAAAAATGTATATCCAACACTATTAATTATATACTTTCAGTCAGCACGAGGTCAGAATCATAGACAGACACTGAGAAAAACTGATTTTAAAATAAATAGGTCATATATACTTTAATATTGACATTTCAATTATATATTGACACTAGCTGCAAGGACCCGCTTCGCTGGGCAAAAAGTAACGATAGTAAAGCTTAAGATAATTACATTATAGCTAATCTTACCCGTTTTCACAAAATGCAAGAATTAGGTCCCCCGTTTCCAGACTAATTAGAGAATTTTTTCGTTTAGTCAAACGAACTATTTTCAACGTTTCTGAAACGTTTACAATCGTTCTATAATCGAACCAATATTCGAATTTTATGTTTGAATTTAATTCGAACAAATTCGAACAAAACATTCGAAATAGAAAGCCACTTTCAACC
>NW_019384715.1:132814-151213 GCF_000671375.1 Centruroides sculpturatus | reverse complement strand
TTTTTTAAAATAATAATCGTCGCTATTGTATCGTTAAAAATTAGAAAATTAAGCCTCGTTTAAATACTGGCTCCCTTTCATGGTCGAATGAGTGTTGCCAGCTAAAACACGTAAAAATAATATTAAAGTAGCCAAGACATAGCCAAATATTGTAGCGCCACATCACTAGCAAACATTTGAAATTTGCCGACTAGGACGGTCGGTTAACCGAGGTGTCGGTTAATCGGGGGTCGGATTAACCAGCCTCTACTGTATAAATATTTCTGAAAATATATTTTACTAAATTTGTTACTTTCACCGGCCATTACGTCTACATGATTACAAGAAATATATTCAGCAATATCTATTGATAGATTTTTACATAATTTCTTAAATGTAGTTCCTAAATTGAATTAATAAATATTATAAAAATTTACACTTTTCTGGTTTTAATAAAGTGTGTTATGGATTTGAACAAATTTCGAACAAAATAAATAAAAAATACAGTGATTTTGTTTTCTCAGTAGAGTAATTTGATAAATACAATGAAAATATGTTTCAGCTTAATTTTAAAATTGTGTGTACGAAAATAGAATAATTAAAAAAATAATTCTAAATAAAATGATTGAAAATTCATCATCTAAGTTTCCTTTCTGAGAAATACGAGAAAATCCGTGGTTTAAATTTAATTTTATTTATTCATTTCATTTCGATTTATTACAACATGGTATAAAGAAAGCAAAAGAACTGCAATTAGGAACAAAATGACACATATTAAAATATTTTAAACCGTAACAATTTATGAGAACGTATGCGGAAACATTGAACGTAAGAAATATTTATTTTTTTCTTGGTTTAATTTTAAGTTCGAGCGAACGGTTAGGAATAAGAATAAGTCTGAAAATACGTGGAGTCTTTTTTCTACGTATTGTCCGTTCGATTTTCTTAAGATGGTTTCCAAAATCAGTTTAATTTCTTTCATGGTCCAACGATACTCTGTAAGAAATAATCGTATCTGTTAATGACACTACGGACATGTACATTTTACTGTTTTTCTTATATTGTGCTGACGTTTCTCACCCAGACACATCCTGGGACCTGCTGAAAACGGAATATAAGAGTAAGGTGGGAATTTCAAAGAATTCTCGTAAAGAAATCTCTCAGGATCAAAAACATTTGGATTTTTGAAAACATTTGGATTGCGATAATGATGTAAAATAGAAAAAAACGTATATCCAGTCCTTAAAAAATTCTTTATTTCCTTAAAAAATAACAATCAAAATTTTATTGTCGATACGGTATAAACTAATGACGTTAAATATCACGCTTCTACTCTCGATCCTAAAATTAATCTATTGTTTTCTACGATACAGATATTGTGAAACTATTAATTACGAATGCCAATGCCTTAACATTTCCTCCTAAACATTCGATCAAAAAGGGAAGAAAGTTGATTTGTTGGAAATGAATCATTAAGATATACATTATTACAGATGTGAAGTTCAGACAAAATGTAAATACTCACTACAGCCATAAATACAGTTTATGTGGCCCAACACCGCACTGTACCACAAATGAAGTAAAGTAAAATGTAATTATTTGTATAGAAATATCATAGTTTGTAAAGACACTTTCTAGGTGAAAAAATAAATAAGTGTAAGTAAAAATGTCAGAAGTGATCAAATCTGATTTTCGGCTTTGACAATAATAGAATTTTTATTTTTTGTGTATTCACTGTACTGTATTGAAGAAAATGGTTATGTAGCCCGTGCTCGTCATTGTCTCAGTTTCCTTGCCTGCTGAGAAAGAAAATTTAGTGACCAATGCTCTATATGAATTCATTCCTTTTTGTTCAACGTTTGAACAAAAAGGAATTCCAATTTGAAAAGTCCATTTTAAATTTTGTATCAGTGGAGTATAAAAAGACAAAAATTATAACCTTATAAAGATTTTCAAATAAAACACAGACAGAACTGGTAAATAACAGAGACACAAATTGTACACAAAAACACATAAAAAGCGGGTAGTAGATAAGAATCAAAAGCATAAACATTCGTTATTATTAGAAAACTGACTTTACATAAATCCGAGCAATGTAACAGATGTGAACCTATGTTATGTTCTTCATATTTTTAATTTAGTTTATCACTAGCCGTTATTAGTGAAAGACTGTAATAGTATTTTATCTGTGTGACCGTGTTCATAAGTGTTTTCTTTGTAATTTAACGTGTTTTTTTGTAAAATGTTTTTTCATATTGGAAAGAATGTGAATAATAACAACGCATATACAATCAGAAATTGTTTTCCTCACCAAATCTTACAGAGTTTTTGATTTTCTTTGAAATCTCAGGAGCAGGTGGATAAAGCCTTATGATCTCCTAGAAAAAATATATATAGATTTATTTATTTCTAATCCATGCACTAAATATTAATATGTACATTTTTTATTTGTGTTACATTAAGCAAAATTTTAATTTATAAGCAATATAGATTTAACTAGCAATTATTAATTGTAATGTCACAATGCTGGACTTTATTGAAGTTAAAATATACGCTTCTCACCTGAAATTAGTAAAGGCTTGCCATTGTAAATCATAGTTTTGCTTTAATAATAGAGTCGTGCTGGAACTTTTCAACGGAAATTTTTAATTAACGTAACATGACTTCCAGTTCACATCGGAAGTTATTATATAGTTATGTAGCTGGTACCCGCGACTTCACCACGGAGGTTTTGCAAGCAAACCCCATTTATATTCAGCATTTTAACAATTATAGTAATTGTTATATAACACCTACCGCTGAGAATGTTGAGAATCAAACAAACTATTTTTAATTTGATCAATTTTCTGGAACGTTTACAATCGTTCTGCAATCGAACCAGTGTGCAATAGCAAATTCGAATTTATACCAGTTAGAACATTTTAAAAATCGAAACAGATAAAAATATTTATAACAATGTCTGAAATGTTATCAATTTAATACTCCTAAGTACTTAATGAAGACTAAACGTAGTTAAAATAATTCGCATTTAAAACAGTACAGTACAAGCCATTTTTCTGGTTAAGCCTTATGCTCTCTTTCTCTTCCCACTGGAAAATTTCGAAAAATCCCTTCTTAGTAAGAGTTTCCATGACGTAGCCTAATTGTGTACCAAAATTCACCTTTTTAGATTCAGAGTTTTGCTCTGGGTGATGATGAATCAGTGACTCAGTCAGTCAGTCAGTCAGTCACTGACTCAATGTGCAGTTAATCAGTCAGTCAGTCAGGACAAGCAATTTTATATGTTTAGATTGGGGCTTCCTGCCACTACACTTCACACTTATTGTTTCTTATTTTAGCTATCTAACTGCTTTCTCACTATTAACACAGAGAGACAGACAACAGTAACTAGAAATCCGTACATCCCCATGATTGCAGCTTAAATATAAAACTAATTCTTTTTAAAAAAGTAACTTATATAAAATACTAACCAATCACATCTTTGTTAAAAACTAAGAGCCATCATATTTTTCTTTAAGAACATATCGTTTTTTATTTAAACTCGTCGAATTTTTAAAAGTTGTGGTATCGTTTTGTATTATTAAATTCCGTTTTCTGTTATTAATTTATATTAAATTCTTATACAAATTAAATATAATATATACTGTATCGGTCTTTATTTCGATATAATTCAGAAAAAAATTTTTATATTAAATTTATATACTAATTAATAATAATTAATTTTTATACCCCAAATGTATCAAATGCATACTACTGACGACAGGAAGAATTTTTACCTCTGCAATGTTTTTCAAATTGGAACCCAATCATTTTTCATGTGATAGGCTGGATGTTTGGAAGACATGCGAAAACAGGAACAAATGTACAAAAAATCCATAATTAATAATAACGAGTAAAAATTTATTAACATACTTTTACTGTTTTGGTTATGCCCGTAACAATTAAAAGTATTGGAATCGTGTCAAATTTGACTCTCCGAGTTTCTTGCACATTTCCATGAACCCAATAATATCAACAATAAATAAATATGGAAAAAATTCTGTCGATATGACTGTGAGTTTTGGCATTCATATCTTTTAATATCTCAAGATAGACTTATAAGTAAGAGAAGAAAATTAGCATTGTAGCTATTGTAGATGGTAGAATGATGCTATTAAGAATTTGTGGTTTAATGTAAACATGATGAAGCAGTAAAACAGGATCGTGTGTCATATCTCGATAATGGTCAGACATAACAAGAGTTTGCTCTTAATGTACATTTACAATTTTATATAAAACTCGTGAGTACTTTTAAATTAAGCAGTTTACTATTTGTAGTAACTAATAATACAAAACTTATTATAGTGCACTCTTCGCCACATACAATGTAATTTATGATTAATTGGAAAAGTACTTTTGTGTAAAATTATTAAATAAGCTCAGTTTTAAAATTCGTATTTATTCTACTTTTTGCGCTATTATTTTACATAAAAAATTGTCAAGATTAATTAAGCCAAGTGATATACTGTGTTTTTAGAGCAGACGAGCATGCTATCTCTCATGCATGATTATATTATTCAGTGTTATATTAATATTAAATATAATAAAACATTATGCATTCAATAAGTGAGAATATTACTGCACCTATTAATTTTTCACGAATACAAAAACAATCAGCACGTAGTTCAAGTGAAAATATACTTATTAGTAGTGTTGCGATTTATTACACAACTCTTTGTAGAAAGCAAAAGCATTCCTATTTGAAACCATATGCAAAATATTAAAATGATTTAAAGCATAACAATCGATTATAACGTTTACATTAGTATTAAATTTAAAAAAATCTACGGTTTTCTCGATTTAAATTCGAGTTGGAGTGATCGACTAGGATTAAGACTAATTCGAAACTTAAGTTGGGTCGATTTTTCCACGCATCCTATCTTCATCTTTCTTAAGATAGTTGCCAGAATCAGTTTAATTTTAATCATGGCCGAGCGATTCCCTGTAAGAAATAATCGTATGCGTTAATTAAACTACAATCTTATTAAACTTTTTATTTATCTTTTATTATGCTAAAGTTTCTCACCCAGACACATCCTGGGTCCTGCCGAAAATGGGATGTAAGCGTAAGGTGGGCGTTTGGATAAGTTTTCGGGAAGAAATCTGTCAGGATCGAAAACATTTGGATTTTTGAAGATATTTGGATTGCGATGAAGATTAAAAATTGAAACAACGAATATCCAGTCTTTCGAAAATTCTTTATCTCCTGAAAAGATAAAAATTGAAATATTAATATTTGTTACAGTAAAATCATGTAATGCTACGTTTTAAGGTACTTCTTATAATCTTGAGAACAATCTATTGTTTTCTAAGTTCTAAATTTTTCGAAACTTTTAATCACTAATGCCAATGCTTTATTATCAGCTTATTTACGATATTTGATCACAGAATAGAAGAAATGTCAGTTAACCAAAAATTTGTGGTCAACATATATTTTTAGAAGTGCGAGCACCGAATGTTCATAAAACTCTAAGAAGTCATAAAACTCTACAGTGAGAACATCTGCTCGATGTTCTCACTGTAGAGTTTTATGACTTCTTTGTAGCATTTTAATATATAGACATAACGAAAGTAACGTGGACTTGACAAAGGTAATGAATATACTCTTATGTATTGTTACTTTTGTAGATACTACGTGTTATTAATTTCAAAATTTAAAGTTTCAAATTCGAAAAATATGCAAAAATAAAATTTAAACAAATTCAACAATTCGAAACAAATTACACTGATAACAGATACAAAACAGATACATAAAAGCACTACTCGAATACCCCAAAACTAATCAGGAATCAAGAAGAAATACAGATGCATAAACGATTTCTGTTCCCAATAAATAGATTTACACGCCCGTATGATATTTCGCGTATTTTTATATTTATTCAATTACTAATATTTATTAGTAAAACACTGTGATTTCATTACACATATATAGTATTTTTCACTCATGTGTTCGTGTGTTGAAAAGTTTTGTTATAAGAAAAAATTTAAATAAAACAAATTCGCATGTATTCAAGAATAATTATCCTTACCCAATCTTATAGATTTTTTGATTTTCCTAGAAAACACAGGAACAGTTGGGTAAAGCCTCATAGTCTCCTACAAAAAGTTAATATAAATTTCATTATTCGAGCACATTAAAATACACATTTCTCTGATAAAGTTAAATTAAGCGAAATTATAATTTAACAGTTATACGAGTTTATAATTATTTGTAAAATAGGCAAGATGTCTTGGAAGACATCCGAAAAAAGTAACGAAAATACAAGACATCTATAATTACTAATAAAGGTAAACATTTCGCAACTTGTTTAATAAACTTTTGCTTACTCTGTTACGTTCTTGACAATTAGAGAGTTTCAGTTTCGTGTCAAATTTGGCTCATCGATTGCTTTGCACATCTACACGAACCCAAATATATAAACGACAGTTTTGTGAATGTGTATTCTTGTGTTTGTGTGTGTTGAAATTTATTTCGTTTAATATCTTAAAATAAGCTGAAGATTAATAGCGAAAATTTGAAATCGTAACTTTCGTATAACAGAAATTAAGACTATTAAATTTATTTGATTAAATGTTGAGCAAATGGTAATATAAAAGAGAATTATGTGTCTTAAATCGAGTGTCGTCGAACTTAATTATATAACAGTTTACTCGTTATTAACGTTTAAATTCTTTCTTTTTATAAATTACCTATCAAGTAGAATATAAGTGCAAAGGACCTGAAAGTCCCAGTAAAGGAATGATTGTCGGTGTAAAAAGGACTTAAATTCTGAGGTTGAAATTACACTCCAATCACGATTTGTCCTGATTTTACTATTGGACACTGAAAAATCAACCGATATTTAACTAATAGTGTCTTATATTAAGCCTGACAACTATTTTGATTATAATTTTATAAACGTTTTTCTCGCTTTTAGAAAATTTTAATGTAAATTTTATAAACGTTTTTCTCGCTTTTAGAAAATTTTAATGTAAATTTTATAAACGTTTTTCTCGCTTTTAGAAAATTTTAATGTAAATTTTAATAGAATATTCGTGTTTGCCAAGCACAATTATCAAATAAGCTATAATTTAAAAATTAATTGTTCCTAATTATCATATTTCGTGATTAAAACTGTTTAGATTTTGAGTAAAATGTACGGTAAAGCGCAATAATGTACTGTACCTAACTTTTCTCAACAAATGTTATACAGACATTGTTTGTTTATTAGTATAAAAGTGTATTTAACGTTAATTTTCAGGAGTTAACACCACTCTGGAAACTAAAATTTATCAAGAAAGTAAAATTCTTTATGCTTTTTCTTTGGACTGTCTAGTTTAGAGACTTTATGCTGTGTAATTCAATATTAAAACCACATCAAAGTTGTTACAGTCAGAAAATGCCAAAAATATAATAAAATCCACAAAATTAATCATTTTAACAACATGAATAACGTGTGAGATTGTCTCATATTTGTTAGTATATAAAAATTATTTTACCACTAAAAATATGAAAATTATAAATGCATTATAAATATTATGATAATTACCCATATATTATATAAAATTAGTCATAAATATCGCTAAAAATTGCCACCTTTATTACACATTCCAAATACTTCATCTCGTGTAAATCTTCATTTGTAATAAATCGATCGATGTCATTTTCAAATATGGCGTCCAACTCTTCCTGAACTTTTCTTTGAAAGTCTTCGTGTTGACTTAATAAGTATAATGACCAGCAGACGGTTAGTGCAGTTGTTTCGTATGCCTAATATTAGAAAAACATTATAAATACATTTTTTTTATAAATTTTTACGTGTAATAAAAATTAGTGCGTACAGATTAATAACTGCTCATTGCTAGCGCTAATGACTACATAGATAACAATTTCGAACAAGAAAATAGTGAAATATTTACACAAAGTATGTTATCTTCACTTGTTCGCATTATATGTATGTGTCTTTATTGTGGATATATAAAAAAACTTCAGAGAGACGATTCTTTGCATAATTTCAACACAAAAGGTACTATAAACTCGTGTTAATACGGCATAATTTTAAAATTATAAAACAAATAATATGGTGGTCTATTTATAATGTCGACAGATTCCTGACTTCAAATTGTATCTCTCGACATTATCAATGGATCACCATTTTATAAACACAAAATCGTATTGTCGCATCCTGTGAAATAACCACCTTTATTATTGAGCGCATGTGCTAATAAATGAGGCAAACAGAGAGTTTCATGTGACAGTTGACGTCAGTAATTTTAAAGTTATTCCAACAATGTCGTTTTATCCACGTTTGTGTGCCCAATTATGGTTAAAATTATTTGGGAAAATGTCTTTTTAATATATTCAGAATGACTGTAGTATAAGCATGGTGAAAATAATATCTATCGGGTTTAAAGATTATTTAGTATGGAATGTATTATTATGAGTAGATCATAATTACCGTAAACATCGACATGGTAAAAAATAATAGAAGAAAGTATCTTACTGAAGAGCATCTGAATCATTCGGATCATGTCCTATTTAAATATGTCATGAATAAAGTTTGCTAAATTTCTAGACTTTAGTATGAATGCAACTCATCCATTAGTAAAAAATGAATTTATTTTGCATCCTGTGAATAAACTGAACTATATTAAAAATAGCCAGTACTTTAACAGTTATTTTTGATTTATAATCGGCATTTTAATAACTTTACTATTGCGCTAACAAAATGTAATTAAATAAGAAAAAATCTGCTAAGTTTCTGTTCAATAACGCGTAATTTAAATCAAGGCAAAATATTCGTTAATTTACGAATAAATATCGTACCAGATGATTGTATTCTTAAGTTCAAAATGTCAAATAAAAAAAAATTATTCCACTTACAGCGCCAAGAATAAATTCGATCTCTTCACAGATACTCTCAATAGTCAATTCTGGATTTTTATCCGTAGCATCCAACAGGAAGTCCAACAGAGATTTTGGATTTTCATTATTTTTGATATTGTTTCGTTCGTCTTCACGTAATTTGATTTTTTCAGCAATTATCTAGAAATAGAACTGAAGTTCAGAAAAATATTCATGTGTAATTTCTGTTGGAGAACGAGAATTTTTTACAAACCTCTTTTGTTAATATCCTTAAAGTTTTCTTGTTTGATTTAAACTCTCTTCCTTTTAATGTTAAATAAAATAAAAAGTCGAACGACATCAGAAAGTTAATTGATCTATCAAGTACTGGCTTAAATGTTCTAAAAAATAAATAATTCATGAAATGTCTCATTTAAAATGCGAAATTGTAATATGAAATGTTTAAATATTTTACAATTGCGAACATATAATATGAACATTTATTAAACTGCAATTCTCAAACATTACAAAAATGAATGTGGAAAATAAATTTGTAAACAATATGGGCAGGATATCTAAATTAACTGTATAAAAATGTTTGGTATGCAACATAAATCTCTTCACGTATTTTCCTCGAAACGAAGTTAGATAAATGATTGGCATTATTGGCAAAGTACAGTAGTGTGTTTATACCTCGTACGACGGGCTGGCCACATGGAGTTTTCCAGGTTTTCATCCACATCTGTAATGCTTGAAAAGAGACCAGATATCCTTAATTAAAAACACCTCCAGGACCGCATCTCCCAACAGGTTGTCCAACGTTGCATTGCAACAAACAAACAAACCAGACCGAGTGATAATAACTGTACTCCAATATATTTAATAATACATTGAAGTTGACCGAATCTTCTTGGTTTTCTACAAAAGCAGAAGATTTGTGAAAATGGCATCCTGAGAGGCTGACCGAATAATTATAAGCACATTCTACATAGCCCTGAAAAGTGACTGGATGAAACAAAAGACAGAGAACACCTTAAATGTGTGGCAAGCCTTGCTAAATATGAAGTGCAAACGAGAAATAGTAAAAACTATTTTTTAGAACTTTCAATAAACAAGCAGAAATGAACTAGATCTATAAGGTTTCCACGCGAGTTTAATAAAAATACTTCTGGCTCAATCATTTTGAGTGTTGTGGTGCATCATTAAACAAATTTGAATTTACCTCGCGTTAAAAATTAATCGTTCGAATAGACAGATAAAAATATTCATACTATTTAGATTTTTCTTATGCATGTCTACGTGTACAATGAAAATGTAGANGGCATAATTATAAAATTATAAAACAAATAATATGGTGGTCTATTTATAATGTCGACAGATTCCTGACTTCAAATTGTATCTCTCGACATTATCAATGGATCACCATTTTATAAACACCAAATCGTATTGTCGCATCCTGTGAAATAACCACCGTTATTATTGAGCGCATGTGCTAATAAATGCGGCAAACAGAGAGTTTCATGTAACAGTTGACGTCAGTAATTTTAAAGTTATTCCAACAATGTCGTTTTATCCACGTTTGTGTGCCCAATTATGGTTAAAATTATTTGGGAAAATGTCTTTTTAATATATTCAGAATGACTCTAGTATAAGCATGGCAAAAATAATATCTATCGGGTTTAAAGATTATTCAGTATGGAATGTATTATTATGAGTAGATCATAATTACCGTAAACATCGACATGGTAAAAAAATAATAGAAAAAAGTACACTGAAGAGCATCTGAATCATTCGGATCATGTCCTATTTAAATACGTCATGAATAAAGTTTGCTAAATTTTCTAGACTTTAGGATGAATGCAACTCATCCATTAGTAAAAAATGAATTTATTTTGCATCCTGTGAATAAACTGAACTATATTAAAAATAGCCAGTACTTTAACAGCAATTTTTGATTTATAATCGGCATTTTAATAACTTTACTATTGCGCTAACAAAATGTAATTAAATAAGAAAAAATCTGCTAAGTTTCTGTTCAATAACGCGTAATTTAAATCAAGGCAAAATATTCGTTAATTTACGAATAAATATCGTACCAGATGATTGTATTCTTAAGTTCAAAATGTCAAATAAAAAAAAATTATTCCACTTACAGCGCCAAGAATAAATTCGATCTCTTCACAGATACTCTCAATAGTCAATTCTGGATTTTTATCCCTAGCATCCAACAGGAAGTCCAACAGAGATTATGGATTTTCATTATTTTCGATATTGTTTCGTTCGTCTTCACGTAATTTGATTTTTTCAGCAATTATCTAGAAATAGAACTGAAGTTCAGAAAAATATTCGTGTGTAATTTCTGTTGGAGAACGAGAATTTTTTACAAACCTCTTTTGTTAGTATCCTTAAAGTTTTCTTGTTTGATTTAAACTCTCTTCCTTTTAATGTCAAATAAAATAAGAAGTCGAACGACATCAGAAGGTTAATTGATCTATCAAGTACTGGCTTAAATGTTCTAAAGAATAAATAAATCATGAAATGTCGCATTTCAAATGTGAAATTGTAATATGAAATGTTTAAATATTTTACAATTGCGAACATATAATATGAACATTTATTAAACTGTAATTCTCAAACATTACAAAAATGTAGTGGAAACTAAATTTGAAAACAATATGGGCAGGATATCTAAATTAACTGTATAAAAATGTTTGGTATGCTACAGAAATCTCTTTACGTATTTTCCTCAAAACGGAGTTAGATAAACAGTTGGCATTATTGGCAAAATTCAGTAGTGTGTTTACACCTGGTACGACGGGCTGGCCACGTGGAGTTTTCCGGGTTTTCATCCACATCTGTAATGCTTGAAGAGAGACCAGATATTTTTAAAAACACCTCCAGGAAGGCATCCCCCAACAGGTTGTCCAAGCGTTGCATTGCAACAAACAAAGAAACCAGACCGAGTGATAATAATTGTACTCCAATATATTTAATAATACACTGAAGTTGACTGAATCTTCTTGGTTATTTAGAAAAGCACAAGATTTGTGAAAGTGGCATCCTGAGAGGCTGACCGAATAATTATAAGCACATTCTACAGAGACCTGAAAAGTGATTGGATGAAATAGAAGATAGCGAACACCTTAAATGTGTGGTTAACCTTGCTAAATATGAAGTGCAAACGAGAAATAGTAAAACTACAGTAGAGCGTCGTTTATCCGAAGGTCGATTATCCGAAACGTCGGTTATCCGAAGGAATTTCAATCGACAAATTTAAATTTTCGCCAGTGCTGTGGGTCTGTAATCTTTGGCTATGTCTTCGACTACTCAAATATTTTACGTTTTTGATACTAAATTAACTTCTGAAGTATAATTTTTTATTGTTTCTATATGTTTCGATATATTTATTTTGTTTGTACAAAATAAAAAATTAATTTTTAACGATACAATAGTTTCATTATGCTTAACATCGACGAAAATTTAACGCGAAGCGACACGCAATGGAGAAAAATTTCAACACGGGATAAATTAATATATTTTTTCGTACATAATCGGTTATCCGAAAAATAAGTTATCCGAACAACCCCAGTCCCCAATTGATTCGGATAAACGACGCTCTACTGTATTTCTTAAAACTTGCAATAAACAAGCAGAAATGAACTAGGTCTATAAGGTTTCTACGCGAGTTTAATGGAAATACTTCTGGCTCAATCAGTTTGAGTGTTGTGGTGCATCATGAAACGAATTTAAATTTACCTTGTGTTGAAAAATTAATCGTTCGAATAGACAGATAAAAATAGTCAACTATTTAGATTTTTCTTATGCATGTCTACGTGTACAATGAAAATGTAGAATTGGGCTGCCATTAGTAGAGAAAAAAGAACAAATCTCCTATTAGGCTATATCAATACAACCTAACTATCAATTCAATGAATTGGTTGCATTATTATTTTCAGTGAAAATAATTTTATTTTAAATAATAATTACTTCATGTACGTAGTTAAAATACAATTGCTTACTAGAATTACGTATCAAAAAGTAGAAATACAAAATCAGATATTCGAGTCAAGTTACTTTATGCAATAAAATGTGTTTTATAAAAGTGAAAGCAAAAAATCTATGGATCAAAAATAACCTATTCAAAGATTTGTATTCTTTTCTGGTTTTAATATCGTTGTACAGAACAGATAACATCTGGAATTAAATACTTACGCGTTTATTAATTTCTCATAGTAAAAACTTTTTTCTCTAAACCTAGAACTATCTTTAACTCCAAGAATTGTATCTGAAATAAATTTCATTTAATTAACAACATAAACAATTTAATATATTTTTCAACAATTTTAATATTTATAATGTAATTTATATTTATTTCTTTAATAATTAAAAAATTATCAACTTCTATAAATTTTATTGTCAATAATTTATATGAACAATCAATCTATCGTAAATAAGGTAGATAAGGTATAAAATACATTCTACTTACCATACAAAATATTAAATCCGCACATTTTAACAACAGGTACTATAAAAACTTTCTCGTTTTCCATTAAAACCTCAACTAATTTTCTGGCATTCTTCTCGATTATTGGAATAAATGAATGCAATGTTGTTAGGCGAAAGGCGGGCAACAATAATTTCTTCCTTTCTCTATAAGCTTTGTCACTTCTGAAAAGTATTTTTGGATATTATTCATATTTTTGTGAGTTGCGTACACAAGATCTTTATCCAAATTGAGATTTTATATATGAAGTTAAAGTAAACTAATTGCATATGAAATAATTATAGTTTAAAAAAAAACTTTAATTAATGAAATGAAATGCCAAATGTCGGTTTTAAGAGCTGAACAATAAGCTAACAAAACTAATTTTTCGTATTTCAACAACCAAAAGAATAAGAATCAATGGATCAATGACACTCAAAAAGACATGGCAGAAATAGGCATATCTGAAGAAGATATCCAAAACAGGGAAAGGTTTAAAAACAAAATAAAGAACTTCAAGGGTTTTCAGGAAAAGGAAAATAAAGACATGGAAGACTCTTCACTCAGGAGCAAAGACAACAGCAGAGCGAGAGAATGAAGAGTTATTGAAAAGAAAGGAAGAAGAACAAAGGGAAGGGAAGAGAAAAAAGCGAGTCATAATTAGTTGTTTGTACGTGGTCCAAAGATGGCCGGAATCGACACAAAAAGAAAAATTCTGGAATAATTTGTTTTAGGTGATAATACAGTGTTTAAATTTTTTCAACATATTGTATGGCCTATGTGGGACGTATGTTCTAGTAAATATTGCGTCTATAGAAAAATCATTAGGGTGCAATTTAAAAAAGTGTACATCAACTTCTGATTTTTACTGCGAGTCACATTATTTCAATAAAAATTTTTTTTCCCGCTAACAATGTTAGATACCTAACCAGCAGAACTGTATTTCGAACAGAAGAAGTATGATGTACAAACGATAAACACTACTAAACCCACGTTAGCAAGTGCTATGTGCTACCTATAGGCCAAGTGGTTCCATTCCATAAACGCTAGGAGTTAGGTCGTGGGTGCATGCCTCACCTGGACAAACTGCCCATGAGAAGTTTTCCAAGTTTTCTCCACGTCTGTAATGCCTGAATAGCAGAAAGTTACTATTAAAAGACTTCCCCGAAGGTATCACCCTAGGCAATTCGCCCAAGTGTTGAATTGCTGTAAATTAATANTAAAAAATTATCAGCTTTTATAAATTTTATTGTCAATAATTTATATGAACAATCAATCCATCGTAAATAAGGTAGATAAGGTATAAAATGCATTATACATACCATACAAAATATTAAATCCGCACAGTTTAATAACAGGTACTATGAAAACTTTCTCGTTTTCCATCAACACCTCAACTAATTTTTTGGCATTCTTCTCGATTATTGGAATAAATGAATGCAATACTTTCAGGCGAAAGGCAGGCAACAATAATTTCTTCCTTTCTCTATAAGCTTTGTCACTTCTGAAAAATATTTTTGGATATTATTCATGTTTTTGTGAGTTGCTTACAAGGGATCTTCATTCTAATTGTGATTTTATATATGAAGTTGAAATGAACTAATTGCATATAAAATAACTATAGTTTTAAAATAAGCTTTAATTAGTGAAATGAAATGCTAAATGTCGGTTTTAAGAGCTAAACGATAGGCGAACAAAACTAAATTTACGTATTTCAACAACCAAAAGAATAAAAATCAATAGATCAATGACATTCAAAAAGACATGGCAGAAATAGGCATATCTGAAGAAGATATCCAGAACAGGGAAAGGTTTAAAAGCAAAATAAAGAACTTCAAGGGTTTTTAGGAAAAGGAAAATAACAGACTTCACCCAGGAGCAAAGACAACAGCAGAGCGAGAGAATGAAAAGGTATTGGAAGAAAGTAAGAAGAACAAAGGGAAGGGAAGAGGAAAAAGCAAGTCATAATTAGTTGTTTGTACAGTACATGGTTCAAAGACGGCCGGAATCGACACAAGAAGAAATATTCTGGAATAATTTGTTTTAGGTGATAATACAGTGTTTAAATTTTGCAGCATATTGTATGAACTATGTGGGACGTGTGTTCTAGTAAATATTGCGTCTATAAAAAATTATCGGGTATAATTTAAAAAAGTGTACATCAACTTTCGATTTTTACTGCGAGTCACATTATTTCAATAAAAAATTTTTTCCCGCTAACAATGTTAGATACCTAACCAGCAGAACTGTATTTCGAACAGAAGAAGTATGATGTACAAACGATAAACACTACTAAACCCACGTTAGCAAGTGCTATGTGCTACCTATAGGCCAAGTGGTTCCATTCCATAAACGCTGGGAGTTAGGTCGTGGGTGAACGCTTCACCTGGACAGGCTGCCCATGAGAAGTTTTCCAAGTTTTCTCCATGTCTATAATGCCTGAATAGCAGAAAGTTACTATTAAAAGACTTCCCTGAAGGTATCACCCTAGGCAATTCGCCCAAGTGTTGAATTGCTGTAAATTAATAAACAATCAAACAAGGCGAAATGGCACATCAATTTTTCACTGTATCCATGTCGCAGTAGATCAATGAATATAATATATATATTTTAATATTATATTTTTTTTTCTGTAAAAATTACATTTTTTTACTTATTTTGTTTAATATTTCGATAGATGGCGATACATGTAAAATCAGCAGTTAAATGTACAAAAAAATTTATCCATAGATAATAATCCTTTCGGTCATTTAGGGGGTAATGTAAATCATGATTTAAGTTAAGAGTAATCGAATGTGACTGCCGAGTTTCGTAACAATTCGTCGAACGGCCTAGGCACGTATGACGAACAAACAAACAAATATTTTAATTTATATCTACAGATTTGGCCATCTTAAAGAGTGATATATTTGTGATAAAACAAAGCACATCAATTCAAACCTGATATTTAAGGATAATATCGCAAATAAAAACTTAGCACTTTGGAAGTGACCAGGATCCTGTAGATTCACAGCAAAAGACTATAATAAATCAGACGTGAATGTACGCATTGCTTTTCCGAAATCATTTTTCTATCGTATTTTAAATTGATTATAATCTAATTACCTTAGGTCTTAAACCATAATAATTGAAAAAGGAAACGTTTTTCTTTTTTTATTATTGTATTTTTTCTGGGTATAATCTTACTTTAACGAGTTGTCTAACTTAATACAAAGTTCGAATGACAATTACACAAGACATAAACACTGATATTTATTCTGGTATTTTTGAAACCGTACCAGTAATACTTGTAATTCAAACAGAAATTATTTATTGTATTATAAAGACACTTGGCAAATCAATCAAGTGACCATCAAAATGTGATGTTTTTGAAAACGATTACGTCTTTTATTTATTTTTTAAAATGATACTTATTATTAGGTATTTATCATGCCTTGTTTAATAATATAATCTATTGTCATTCTTCATCCCCTTTCTTATTATTCAAATTGATTGATATCTCTACGTTTAAAATCCTGTGGTAATTGTTTATATATATTTCTTTCTTTTGTTCTTCGCTTTATCTGCCTTGTGTGTACTAACAAGACCTCTTTTAGCAAGCCCATTATCAGTTCGGCCAGGCCCACAACGAGACGACCAGGTAATAAGACTTGACCTCTCCAGACAACCCAGACAACAANTAATGACGAACCTGGAAAGAAAAATTTCTATATAAAAAGCTTTTATTTGTATCGAATTTTAATACAAAAAACCATATTAATAGATTATAAATAGGTTACTAGGTAGACAGGTTTTATTATTTTTATAGAAATTCTTTCGACTATTTCAGAAATTTAAATTCAGTTTGGTATTTTCAATATTTTCTGACTGACTGTAAGAAAAATCTTTTTCCGTATTTGTTAATATAATCAATATAGTAACAATGCAACTGTCAAATTATAAGTGCAATAGTAAACAAAATCCGCTATGTAATTTTATGTTTCTTCTGCTTTTCACTTGTAAAACTTCAAAACATTTTATTCGTTAATATCTATATGACGAACAAACAAACAAATATTTTAATTTATATCTACAGATTTGGCCATCTTAAAGAGTGATATATTTGTGATAAAACAAAGCACATCAATTCAAACCTGATATTTAAGGAAAATATCGCAAATAAATACTTAGCACTTTGGAAGAGACCAGGGTCCTGTACATTCACAGCAAAAGACTGAAATAAATCAGACGTGAATGTACGCATTGCTTTTCCGAAATCATCTTTCTATCGTATTTTAAATTGATTATAATCTAATTACCTAAGTTTTAAACCATACTAATAGAAAAAGGAAACGTTTTTCCTTTTTTATTATTGTATTTTCTCTGGGTATAATGTTACTTTAACAAGTTGTCTAATTTAATATAAAGTCCGAATGACAATTACACAAGACTTAAACACTGATATTTATTCTGGTATTTTTGAAACCGTGCCAGTAATCTTCGTAATTAAAACACAAATTATTTATTGTATTTATACAGACACTTGGCAAATCAACCAAGTGACCATCAAAATGTAATGCTCACCCAAGTTTTTGGAAACGATTACGTCTTTTATTTATTTTTTAAACTGATACTTATTATTAAGTATTTATCATGTTTTGTTTAATAATATAATCTATTATCATTCTTCATCCCCTTTCTTAATATTCAAATTGATTGATATCTCTATGTTTAAAATTCTGTGGTAATTGTTTATATATATATATCTTTCTTTTGTTTTTAGCTTTTTTTTTGCCTTGTGTGTACTAACGAGACCTCTTTTAGCAAACCCATTATCGGTTCGATCAGGCCCACAACGAGACGACCAGGTAATAAGACTTGACCTCTCCAGACAACCCAGACAACAAAGAATTTTGATCAATCCAGGTCTCTCAGAGCAAATAAAAAACTTAAAATTATGATCTTTAATTAAATTTTAATTAAAATTTTATAAATATATAATTTTTCTGAAATTTTTATACGTTTAGAATTATATTTATATGATTTATTTTATACAAAAAAAAAAATTCTTTAAATATGGAGAGAGAATTGTTCC
>NW_019384715.1:90782-132430 GCF_000671375.1 Centruroides sculpturatus | reverse complement strand
GATCTGGTTACTACCATAATGATTATCTCCACAGAATGTGGGTGTGTGGTCACTCTTAGCTTCATTTCTCCCCATAGACCTTACTGGCATGGGTGTCCCTACCAGGAGCTTGTGCTCCAGCCTGCATTGCCCTATGGATCTGTAAAACTACTGGGCTCTCCCACCACGACCAGGTGGTGACCACGGGAGAGTTATTATTATTATTATTATTATTATCAACCCGTCTCGATTATAAATTACATGATTTATTTTATACAAAATAAATTACTTTAAATATGGAGAGAGAATTGTTCCTAATGATTACCTCATGAAAACAGAATCTCCAATCCAATCTTTAAATCCTTTATATGCGATGGATTTGTTAATGCATTGGGAATCACTTAGCAGTGTCTAAAAATAAATAAATACTGTAAGTGTGAATTTTCATCAGTAAATAATAAAATTAATAAAACCATTTACATAAAAAGTCAAACTGACCTTACTCTAATAATTAAAATACTATTTACAAATACTTAAAATTAATTGTTGAGATTTTTTGTACACGATAAATATTTCTCATGTAAAACCGTGTTTTTATATATTCTAACAGTGATTCTCGTGCCATTAATATCAAATTATGTACTGTTTAACACATATTTGTCGATGCAGAGAAGAATATTCCATCCTGACGTTTGAACATTACGCATGTTTACAGCAATGAAAGAACGAAAAAATGCATTATCTGAGAACAGAATGTTTGACAGCAAGATCGGATCTCTGTCAATTTTTGAAAGAATGTCTCCCCGGTGTTGTTTTAGGTGGCTTCCATTTCCTACAAAAGTCTTGTACAATGCTTTTGTCCTCTTGGCATCTGTTTTGATCTTTGTGGTAAACACGGCATAAGTAGTTTTTCACTAGAGCTTCAAATTTAAACTCAGCAAATTGTACGAGAATCTGTTTGGATTTTGATGCCGTTTTGAGGGGACAGCTAACAGAGCGCCTCTTGGAGACTAAAACTTATTCTAAACTTTGCTCGCGGTAATTTTAAGTCCTGAAAAAATAAATACTTTATTGGTTTGAAACTTTTTGATTTGCCAAATTTTTTTAGCATTCACAATTAGAGTGTTTGTTGTTATAATTATATAATTTAATTTGTTTTTATCAATCGAAACCATTTGTTACTAATTACGAACAAAAGAAAACACTCTAACACAACTGACAATGCATCTTTAACCTTTTCACACCGAAAATACATTTTTACGCTGTTTAATTAACAATCATTTTTCTAATTGTCATCAAACAATTGTTATGAAGTTCGGCCGTTTGTTATAGTTGTACTGGGGCAGGACATTCATTTGTATCATATGACATCACTTCCCGTTTCCAAATATTTTTCTAGAAACTTACTTGAATATGATCCGGACGATACAAAAACAAGTATTTCACAATTATAAAATTAAGAGGAAAATATTCTTTGTCGTACGAGTGATTCAACACTTCCACAAACTGTAATGACGAACCTGGAAAGAAAAATTTCTATATAAAAAGCTTTTATTTGTATCGAATTTTAATACAAAAAACCATATTAATAGATTATAAATAGGTTACTAGGTAGACAGGTTTTATTATTTTTATAGAAATTCTTTCGACTATTTCAGAAATTTAAATTCAGTTTGGTATTTTCAATATTTTCTGACTGACTGTAAGAAAAATCTTTTTCCGTATTTGTTAATATAATCAATATAGTAACAATGCAACTGTCAAATTATAAGTGCAATAGTAAACAAAATCCGCTATGTAATTTTATGTTTCTTCTGCTTTTCACTTGTAAAACTTCAAAACATTTTATTCGTTAATATCTAAAAATTTAGATTTCTGATGTTCCCACCCGCGAAAGTATTTAATCTCATTCAGTTTGTTCACCTTTTGCCCACAGTTGAAAAAAACTGTCCGAAATTTCGTTTCTCCTTCTGAAATTACTTGTCCCATATGTTTGACTTTATGAGGTAAATATAGTAGATACGAAGTCATTTGTAACTTTTCACTTTACTTTCCATCTCTGTTATATGTAACAGGTATTTTTAGAAAGAATGAGGGTACTTCAGGTATCACTGAAAAGTACGACCTGGAGGTTGGGGGAGAAAGATAATAAAGTAAGAAGAAAAGTGAAGAATAGGAGGTGAAAGTAGGTCAGAGTGGTGGATTAAAGATTTGAGCCCATGGCACCTGCAACGCATTCATTAACAATGTAATAAGTTTACAAATAAAAAACACAAAATACAAAATAGAGACGACAGTATGACAGTAGGGTGCGCCTGGTATGACAGCTAAACAAGCCAATTGCTTACCGATTATGCAATTGTTACACAAGGCAAAAATATAGATGACAAACAGTTGCTGTTACAAGAAAAATAGGTTAAAAATTTGTGTACCAAAATGAAGAAGTTGGTATTTACATTGAGAGGACGATAATGCAAATGAAGACAATACAATCAAGAAGTATAATGATAAGACAATCAAATTAATATCCTTTACAGTTATAAGCGCCCGCGACAGTGGATTGAACAACAGGATGAGAGATAAAGATGCTTAGATATAAAGCAACAGTATATGCCAATAGCACTATTGAGTGGGAAACCGAAATAATATATACAAAATACTGCTGTTACAAGAAATATAAGACATTATGCAAGTTGGGTGCATCCAGTAAAGATGCGAGACAGGTTACAGAAAGTACAATAACAACAGGCAGCAGTTGATGCACAGCGAGCAATAATGTATGAACATGGCAGAGAATAAACACGAATACAATTAGATGTACCTGAATATAAGTGACAAAACAGGACAATTACACATTCTGTGCAATTGATTATAGAAGTATAAAAAACCTAAGTAATCAATACATCAACATAAATTCAATATAACGAACACAATAACACATTTGTACAGTTAGAACAGACAGATGTTACAACCATACAATGTACATTTTGTTTACTCCAACAATGACAGCATAGGCCAGAAACATAGTGGGAAAACAGAGTATCAACAAAGGCGTCTATTCCTAGGCACAGAAAATGCAAAGAGAAAAATTCTTGTGACTGTAGTAGTGGATCTAAGCAGTTAGTACAAATTAACAATTACCATTGGTGGCTGGCCGGTTACGCGATGAGTTGAGCGCTGCTATTGTATTGAACCTCTTTAGGTATGATTTAAAATTACCATGACTAGTGATTTTAACTGAGTCATTAGGAAGTTCCGAACAAAACGTTTCCATTTAAGTCTCCTACTGATGTTCAGGATAAAGATGTGCGTTGTTCTTTCCGTTGTGCCGTTATCCCACTTTTCCTGCCATTGTTTAAGATATTCGAGACACTACTTTGTATACTGTGTTAAATTTAATAACTCTTATGCTGTTTGTCGAAAATTTCGGAAGTTTCACATGGAGGTTGGTGTGTTAGGGGATTGATGCTATTATATTTTAATCGTTAACGGTAAATGGGGTGGGGAAATAAAAGGGTCGAGTGTAGTATCTCGAGTAGGGTCAGATTTAATATCCATTTAATAGTTATTAGCATTTACAATTTCTTTCATAAAACTCATCTCCTCAAATTTAAGCTTCTGGCTATTTTATAAAACTAAAAAATAAAAGGTATCATAAGAGATGCAGTTTCAAATGTTGCTGCGAAAGTTAAGCAACTTGTTGCCTGATTTTTTTCTTATAGCTTTGTTAAATTATCATGTTTTTACCTGGCGACTTATTTCTAACAAACACGAAAATTATGTTATTAGAATGACTAAATAGTAGAGTTATTTAAATAAGAAGCAAATTGCATGACAAAAAAAGCAAAATTACCATGATGATGATAAAATACAACAAGACCCACTAGTGGCCAATCGGTCTAAGCACTCTGAACACTAGGGGTTTGGTTGTGGATTCGCACCATGTAAGGTCTTCCGTGTTTTCTTCACTCATGTAACGACTAAATAAAGGCCAGACTTTCTTAAGAAGACCTTCCGGAAGGTATCCCCCAAGTGTTACATTGCCATAATTTAACAAACAACAAACAAAATACAACAAAGCTGTATTTTATCATCTGCATTGTCACAGACGTAATTATTATACACATATTACAAGCATTTAAGTTTTAAGTCATTTATTGTATGCGAGTTGACAAAACGTTAACTTACCGATCCTGGGTATGAGAATTTGAAATGCGAATTTCCATCCAATCAGAGAATAATAAAATTCGGTTTCTTTAAAACCAACGAGAACTTGCTTTCCCTTAACTAGAGATTTATACACAATATATATTATAAAAATAATAGCAAGTATCTCCCACTTGTAATTACTGGCAAAAATTTCGGTAAGAGCTTCCATACTTATTCTAATACCCTCCATCTAGCATAGAAATTAATTTTATTCGAATTTGTAGTCTGGATTCGTTATTGGGAAATGCCTAAATGACTGGGAAACTACCTTAATTATAACAGTCAAACACAGTTGTTTTTTTATATATTTAATATTCTCAATTTATACAGGAAATAACGTATATCATACCCTTACCTTTTCCTTATTGTTACAGTTTTCTTTTTCATATTACTTGAAAACTCGACTTTATCCTTATGTATCACATGATCAAGTAGGAAGTATTACCTGTATATATGCGTGGGCTTCGATGTCATTAAATTTTGGTAGAAAGGTCGAGAATATCAGGATATAGTGGGTGTCGTTATTTATGAATCGTTATTTATTTTTTAATCTTCACTGTATCCATAAATAATTAACGAAGTGAATACTTAAACACACACACACACACAGATATATATTCACGTAATTTTTTTTACTTTTGGGTTCTGGAAATATCAGCACGTGGAGAATTGAAAAAACACGTCTTCATCAATTTCTTTTGTTATATAAAAATAATAGACGAAAACGTAGAGTAAATGTTTCCCAAAAGACCTATATGTTTAGAATTTGTCCCCACACTTATATGCTACATTCCACAACTAAAAATGCATAATTTATTACATTATAATTGAGTTTTTTTAGCGGAATTCTTATCTACTGCATTTTTTAGAAACAACAACTTTTTTTAGAAAAAAAAAACATATGTACTTTTCGCATATGTGATAAACGTCAACTTATTTCAGTATAATAATTGAGCGAATTTATGTTACGTGACTTAATTTTTAATGTAGCACGAACAGGAATGTATTCAGTATTAACAAGATAAGATTTTAGCATAGCATAAAAAATATTTTTAAATAAACAGAGTTTTTAATAATTTTTTCATAGAAACTGTAATCTTGTGCATTTGTTATTCATCTTTCTGAGACAGCTTTTTTTTCTTTCAGCGGTGTAATAAATAACAAAAAGAAATTATGAAAATTAATAAAGATATAACGTATCACAAAATTTTTACATATTTAGATTCATCCAGTTTGAATTCTAATAATTTCTCAGCTATTTTCTAGAAAATTTCCAGAATTTTGTTAGGAGGTTTGTCTATTCAACCTCAAACACACAGTAACGATTTATACACACAAAAAAGTCAAGAAATATTTGTATGTTTCTACGTTTTATGAATTCTAATCGAAGACTGTAAAAATAATGAAAAATCACTTGTTTTCCTTATCGTGCCTGCTTTCATTAATAGATAACATCAAGGAAAGTGAAAATACTATTGCTCAACTTTCCTACTTTTTGTTGTAAACGATCCAAAATAAGATATAGTGTTTTGTATTTACTGATGTTTGCAGCTAATATTTATGAAATTCGATATATCGAAGAAAATATATTATAAATTTAATTACATATCTTCATTTATATAAACAATAATTAAAAATTGTTTGTGACATTTCGTCATTACATCTAATTAGAATATACGTAAATATTTCATAGTATTTTACGTAATACTTAAATTACAAGAGAATTTTCTACCGTTTTCTAACAGAAATAGACTTATATCTTTAGATAAATTGTAAGTTTTTAAAACAGAAATTTAAAACAAATTATTTTTACAGGAAATATGAAGGCATAAATTATGCAGAATTTATTCATATCCATTGTTATAGTCTATTCTTGCGTAAATGAAAAGTTTCCTTTGACGTCACCGTCAATGTCATTTATTTGCGCACATAGACTAGATTTTTATCTTAAAGCAAGTAATTGACGTCAATTTACTCAACTAAGACTTCGACTGAAAATAATTTTTGACACATGTGAAATTTAACAGAGAAGTTAGATCCGTACGGCATTACTATTTTCGAAAAACAATATTCGATTTTTAAATATAATTGCTTATATACCGAAATTCTGCACGAGAAATAAATTATATAAATAATTACTGTTGCACTGAAACATAGTCTATCTATTGCGACAAGTGTTTAACCATATTAAATTATTATACATTAATATTTTATTGTGAGAAGCCGCGGGCTACTGGGCCGTTTCCTAAATTCTATTTATTCGGCAGGGGTTCGAAAAACCCGGTAACTAGGTAGCTTTAAATAGAAGGGTTTTAAACAGAACGAGTGAGAAGCGCGGTAGGAAAGTCGATAGGAGACAAGTAAATACAGGTTAACAGATTTAACAAAACAAGTAAAGTTTAATATATTCTAAATGTAAGATATGCATAGATATTATACAGTACACGGTTATATGCGATTAAATATAAAATTATACAGAGCAATGACTATTCAAATTCTTATTTGGTGAGGCTATTCTACTTTTTCGGATTCCGAGAGAGTGTTTACAACTTTCTAACAAAATAATAATAATAATTCTTTATTGTTTGAACCTTACTTCATTACATAGAGCTGAGGGTAGTGCAACAAAATTAATACTGTATATTAATATATGGTATAACAAAATAAAACACAAAACCGAAGTCAGTAGAGTTCCAAGATTTAAATCTTATCTAATACTTTTTCCTACTTGCCTGAAGTTTTATACATTGAAAAAATACATGATTTCAAGTCTCATACTTTTGCATATTCAGTACAAAATTTCTCACGATTTATTATTTGTCAAAATATTATTTTGACCACATCGAATTTGCAATATTAAACGTTTTGCATGATAGTTTATGTCCATAAATAAATAATTATGACACATAAAAGTTGTTTTAACAATACGATATAACTGAGAATGTTTACTTTTTTACCAGCAAAGACCAATTATCTTGTGTAGTTTATTTACAGCACACTCATACATTTAACATTTGATAGCTTGCGATTAAATGAGGATCTTAAGACAACAGTAGGAAAGAAACCGTGTCGATCTAGCAAATCTTTCAACGCCAACCACCAATTGTATGTAGAATTATCCATCGTTGTACACAATTTATACAATTTTTATACGCTTATTTAACATAACTTTTATCATATAGTTTCAAAATTCTGATTCAAAATGAAACTATTGATTTTATTTTTATTACAAATATTCTAGAAACACCAAAATCCAAACGTAACATGTAAGCTGAAATTTTATGGTATAACAGAAAAATTCTTTGAAGATATAAAGCAAGGACAATTTACAGTTTATCGTAATAAGTAATTGCCTGTACAGGAGCATCCTAAAGTAATACAGAAGAAATCATCGAACAAAGTAACATTGATATAAGCAAAATTAATTTTAGCACTTGGAAGAATAAGCCATACTGAACTCATTGAAGTTTTAGCCTTGCGTATATTATAATTTTAGGCTTGTGAAAATAGTACAGAATACGAAAATGATACTTCCAATTCGAGACCATTTGTAAAAGCTGATTATTAAAACACCATTAATCTCTGGCTGATCGTCTTCCACCCTTCTTAATAGCCCCTTATAGCTCTTTCAGTGTATAATCTGTAAAACATTCTGTTTCTATCGGAAACACTTTATACATCTCCATGGACAATTTGTCGTCGTTAATAAGTAAACATCGTTCCCTAGAAAATTTTCTAGCAAAATAATTGAACCATTTTTCCAAAGAAATTCTTGAATTACTCAATGAACATTTACGTATTAAATATTAATTATTTTCTAGAAAGATTACTAATATTCCAGAATGAAATCTACTATTTACGTTCCAAAAATAAGACTTGTTTTATTTTCACATAATAATTAACATTCTTTCAAATAATTTTTATATAAAGCATAACTTTCATCCGTACTTAATTTTTTTACTTTTTAAAATAACTACCAGAGATTTTTTATCATAGAGTAACATTCGTTATCATACAATTCGTTTGATGTATGCCCTTTAGAAGTTACACGTTTAACGTCGTAAATTAAATCTAGAAAGATTGAACCTTAGTTATAGTTTCCAAGATCATTGGATGTGAGGTTTCCACCATATTCATCTAATAAAACTTCATCCAATTTGGCAGCAAATGAAAATTTAAAATCATCCTTTCATATCGCGCGTTTACTAGTATATTGTCTATTGGGAACTCCTGATCTTATCAGAAAACAGGGCCCACTCTAGGGGTTCGCAACCCGGACATTTATCCGGAGCGCCAAAGTTTAGGGGCGCCATTTTGGCTGTAAGTATGAGAAAAATATTCATGTGTTGAATACTCGATTAATTAATAGAAAATTTCAAGTTTATTTAACTCTAACCAGACAGCGAGTTGTTGACCTTTTTTATATTTCTTCTTTTAGGCATTAGAATTTTTTCACCGATCTATTCTCGATTATTGAGTAGCTAATATTGATAGATTAATCGCGAGCCACATAAATCTATTACACGGGCCACATCCGACCCGCGGGCCGTATGTTGGCCATGCCTAACCTAAACCATTGCATAATTATAAATTTATATCCTATGACACTGGTCGAGATTTTAGCGTAAATTATTATACTGTACTCGAATTTTAAGCAATGGAGAGCAAGTTTTACGACACTGGCTAGTGTACTCTCTTTCGCAAAACTGCGTTTACTGCTTCTGTTGCGAAATTTTCGGCTGTATAGTTAGTTCTTTTTCAAAGGATGGTTTCAAAACTTGGAACCATCTCGGCGAAACTTTAAAAGAGCAGGAAATTTTCAAAAATCATAGCTAGAAATGAACCTAAGGTTAGTGTTGTAAAACTATAGTTGCGGCCTCTCAAAGAATTATTAATTAATGCCGAAATAAATCATTGGAACGAGGTGTTTCTAAGAATCGTAGCAATTAATAAAATGCTTGGTAAAAGTAATCTGAATTTTCAAGGTACAAGCGACAAGTTGTTTGAGTATAAAAACGGTAATTTCTTAAAAATAGTTAAGTTGCTATTTCAATTTGATCGCATTATGGATGAGCACGTCTGTAGAGGGCTAAAAAAAGAATACACTAATACTCACTATGTCGGAAAAAATATACATAACGAGATAATAGATCCTTTTCCTCAAAGTGTAAAGTCTCATAACATATATTGATGAAATTAATAAATCAAAATGTTTTTGTATAATTTTACACTGTACTCCTGACATTAGTAAGGTAGAGCAAATTACTCTTGTAATCAGATATGTTTGAATCAATAGCTTTGACGCTGATGTTAAAATTAAAATTAATGAAACCTTTATAGGATTCTTACCAGTCGAAAGATCCACACGAAAACAAATGTCTGATATTATAACTGGAGAACTTGTATTTAAATTTGCAGGATATCAGAGAGCAATGATATGACAACGGATCCAATATGACGGTAGATAAAACAGGAGTGCAATCTAGAATTAAACAATATAATTCGCGAACATTCTACGTTCCGTGTAGTAGCCACTCTTTTAATCTTGTTGTTAATGATATGGCAAAAACATCCTTGGAAGCTGCTAATATCTTAAACACGGTCCAAAAAATATATTTATTTTTTCGGCATCTCCTTTACGATGGGCAATACTTTTAAAACATGTTTAAGGTTTAAATTTGAAACAATCGATTGACATTAGATGGGAAAGTAGGATAGCGACCTTAAACCCTTAGAGATTTCATTTGGGAAATGTATACGACGCTTTGCTGTGAATTTACGAAAACTAACATACTGATAATTTAATAAGAGACGAGGCCTCAAATTTCTTGAATTGTATTAAACAATAGAGGTTAAGAATATTTCTAACGATACCAATAACTGTAGCAAGTGACGAAAAAAGTTTCTCTAAGTCAAAATTAATTAAAAACTTTTTACGTTCGAATACTACACAAAATCGTCTTTATGGTTTGCCATGTTGGCATTGAGCATTAAACTGACGATCGAATAAATTTAAAAGATGCAATAAGAAAGTTTGCAGAACTATAAGTAAGAAAATAGATTTTTGAGATTTTAGCAGTGTTGATGTTACCTCGTTTCATTTTCAAAATAATGACATTTTTATTGTGCAGTAATACATTTTAATAGTATTTTAAAATGTAAAAAATTATATAGTTGACAATTTGTGGTTAGGTAAAGATATTTCTTAATTAATTTTTACTGTTTTGTACTGCTTAATTATCAATGTTATGTTAAACGTTTCTTTCTAAATATATACTTTTATTAAAATTTAAATAAAATGATTTGATTTTTATTGAAAATAGAACAAATACGTATCTTTATTTAAATATATATATATATATATATTTAAATAAAGACGTCGGCCGCAAATAAAGATCTTTATTNTAAAACTATGATGAATGAATTGAATACTTTATTAATATATTTAGTTGAATTTATAATAAACGTTTAGTTAAAATTTATAAATCACCGATTTTAGATTAATATATATATAAATATATTTTTAAATATATATATATATATATATATATATATATTCTTAAGGAGCAGTAATTTTTCTTTTTGTCCGTGGCGACGTAACGGCGAGATCGAGCTATGCCCATCTACAAACACCTAAAGATACTCACCAGTAATCGAAAAGGCCGAAAAATGCTATCGTTATCTCTGAAAGTTTATAAAACGTTAATATAACTTTTTTTTTTTTTTATGGAAATGGCATTTATTTTATAAATAATATTTATCGTAAACATTCGAGAACAAAGTTTCATAACGTCACGCAGCAATTAATGAACTTCGTTGTTACTTTAATTGCATATGACATAAAACATATATGCAATTAAAATTTTAATTAAAAATATTCATAAATTTTAACTCATTACTGATTTGTAACAGGTAATTACGTCAATTTGTTTATTTATTTATATTAGATTTAATTTTTAACGTCACATTCTAACAGAAGTTAGAAAGTTTCGAGACTTTCAATAACTTTTTTATTCAACATTAAAAGGTTAGAGCTATCCGTTAGCGTAAAGGATATTTCGTATAAATCTTTAATAAGAATTATTTTTCAAATTTGTTTTCTTTGCTGAAAATACAACACTTGTGAAATGTGCCACTCGAAGTAACTTTTTATATGAAATTATGTTTAATTTAGAATTAGATACATGAAAACACCGAACGTGACAAATACGTTGCTTAGACATGTACCCCCGACTAGCATTTACTATGTTGTCTCTGTTATCTCTGGTTTGTTATATGTAACGTATTTAAGCTTGAATATTAATTAGTTAAAATATAGTACAGTAGAGCGTCGAAAAACTCGCTCTAATATAAACTGAAGAGTGGCCGAGTTTGTGAAAATGCCGGGTTATCGGGAATGGGGTTAAAAAAATAAATACGAGTGTTTCCTCAGAAAATACTGTACTGTACTTGTATGTATTGTTTACTTGAGAATACAACAGAGAATAAACTGCCCAAATACCCTTAAACAAAGGAAAAGTACGTCCTTTATGAAAGGCATAGAGCCTTTACTACATGAAAATGAAAATTAATGAATACACTGTGTACAGTAATTTACCTGATAAGACAGACCTCAAAAAAATACTTTATGAGGCATAAAGCGTCTATAATGAAAATTAATATACTAAGGATTTTTTTTGCCCTGCCAAGGTTTCGCCGAGTTATCCGGAGTGCCAGGTTATCGAGTGCCGAGTTTTCGAGGTCTACTGTACTATTTATTGACTGTATTTGCTAGTTTCTTTTATTTAGAAGGCAACTCTTTAGTAATTTATTTAACACGTACAGATAATAAAGAGGTTGCGGCCGACGTTTTCAACGCGAAAACGTGTACGTCGGACGTTCAACGTCGCTTTCCTAAAGACCGACAAGTTTGGCAATGGTGTTTGAAATGTTGAGCATCATTCTACTGACTATCCAAACATCATTGTCAAATTTCTAGGCTTATAGGAAAGCGGCGCTGAACGTCTGACGTACATGTTTTCGGGTTAAAAACGCCGGCCACAACCTCTCTAATAATTTAAAAACGTACATTTTGAATTGAATAAGCATATGTTTGTTCAGCATGCAATGATGTTCTTAAAAAATCAGATCGATTGTGTCCCAAATTTTACTTCTCCGGCTTGTACACGACGATCGAAGAAAAAATGACCACGTAGGTATTTTACATTTTTAATATTAAGACACTGAAACGTCGGTTTCTTTACAATGTTATTCATAAATAATTAAATAATCATTATTTTAATAAAATATGTCATAATTTTATCCCCGAAGACCAAAAACTAAAGTTTAAACCGATCTCCTACTTACCATGCTAGACGTAGCGAACGCCATTATCAACGTTTTAAAATCGCCAGGTGGCGTAGCTCGACGTCCGACGTTCTAGTTTTGTTCTGAAAAGGACGGCCACAACCTGCGTATGGCTGACCGATAGGAATGAAGCATTCAGATGGAAATCGATTACAAGAATTTAATTAACTGATCTGGTAAATAGGTATTCGAAACTCTTACTGTAAAACTATTTTCGACCTGTCATGTTAGAAAAATTAGAAACTGCGGAAAGATATATTAAAAAAAAAGGCAACCGTGTCTCTTCTAGCCATGTACTAATTTAGAAGTAAACGGACTACAGCGTAATTTTTACGAAAATAATATTTATAATTATTGTGGAAATGATGTTAATAAACAAAACTCTGAAAACATACAGACATTTTAGGACTACATTTTCAGGGTATACAAATAAAACTATCAAAACTGTCATCATTGCATATTATTTGATTTTATTTAACATAGCAAATACATATTTTGCAACATTACAACATAAATTACACGTATATCATTACTAACAACAGTAACGTACATAGTATGCTTTTACAAAATGTACTACATATATAGCCTGTATTTTAGAATTATAGTATTTAACTTGTAACTAGTATTTAGAATTATAGTAGTTAACTTGATTAACGCATACACCGTTATCAATGAAATGACAACTACGGTGATATTCTAAGACAAATAAAACACAGTATCGTTAAAATTCAGTAACGCATAAGAGTACGAGTTTTTATTTACAAGTGCCTTTGATATAATTGCCTTCCGGGAGGACTTTCTTGGAAAGCTGACCCCTATTCAGGTTTTATATACGTGAAGAAAACCCGGAAAACTTCACGCGGTCAACCCGTTGGTGAGATGTGAATCCACGATCAACTAACAGTGTTCAGTGAATATTCACTCGGCCACTAGTGGGCCACTTCTATCTACTATAGTACAATTTGGTAATATTTAAAATATAGAACAATAATATAAAAACAGTTATTAGCATTTTATGAACAGTATTAACGGAAAGAGCATACACTGAATCATTGTTGTCTTACAAGAAAAACTGTACTAAAACTTTAATTTAATCGAACAGTTTAAAAATTTATTGAAATAAATAATTTTTAAATACACGTTTACACTACAAATACTTATAAATGTTTAGAAATGCACAATATTGATTATTATATCGATATTATAAAGTATAGATCTAATTTTTGTTTCTTTTGAGAAATATTCCTATTTTTAAACGCAAAGAATTTCCAAAGTTCTTTAACTTTCTGCGAGATAAGTAGATTTTTCCGTAATAAAACACAAGTTCGATGATGATTAATACGAAAATCGAAAGCATATAATCAGCGACCGATAAATACATGAGACTAATCACGTGTTGATATCGAATAATGGACACCTCTAATAAGCGAGCATTAAACTTTTTTTTTCAAGATTACACATAAAATTAACTTTTAAGTATAAAGTTAATTAAAAATTCTAAAATTAGCAACATTACCTAAACTTTTAAATATGATTAAATATTAATTAACAATATTGAACGGCCTCACTCTACGTTTTCTTTTGTAATCTCTTTTATGTATCCATATATAACGTTCCTTTAATAAAAAAAAAGCTTGTTTGGTAGACCGTCTCGCTGCATTTTTGCTTAGAAAATTACGACTGTATTTAACAAATTGAAATCATATTATACACCAGATAATATAAATACATTTTGGGTTAATGAAAGTTTACAGCTCCTCTTCAGTGCTGTTCGAAAAAACGAAATTATGATTAGGGACACGACATTACTCAAATATGGAGAAAAAATATTTTACACAACAAACACATATTAAAAATTCTATTTCTACATTTGTATTTTCCACGAAATACATAACAATTCACTATATTATATGAAAAATATAAATCGTTGTGGTTTAAAACAAAAAATTCCATAAAATTTAATGGTATAAAACATTAATTTCCATCTAAAAATTTCTCCTAAACGTAATGTAAATAAAAGTAAAATTGACTTAAAACAATTTGCATATAAAAATAATTAATTTCAAGTTAAAAAAGATATCTATAGAAAGGTTGACAGCATCAGTGTGGGTGAAAGAAGGGACCAAAATTAGTAGAATTAGTTATGAAAAATAAAAGTGGAAATATAAATATAACCTCGGTATAGAACTAGTAAGGAAATGTACTAATGATTATTTACTAATATACAATAATAAAATAATAGATGGAAAAATTAGCATTAATATCATAAACAATACCAACGAGAATATTCAGTCTGATATAGAAGAGGGAAAAAATTGACAAATTAATTACTTAGATTCAACTATAATAAATAAGCGTGATAAATTTACCTTACAACATACAAGAAAACATGTAATGTCAATAAAACAATCAACTGTCATTCATATATTCCAGAAATTATAAAAAAGAATTCCTAAATTATAAATTTAAAAAACATATATACAAAAATATCAGATAATAAAAATAAAGAAATTGAATTTAAAAAGTTAAAAATTAAGTTTATATTAAATAGAGGCGTTTCAACACGTTAAACATTGTAATGATAGCACAGTCTATGACTTTTTGTACTGTATTGGATAAATTAGATTTATAATAGATAACACCATTTGTCGGTATGTTTAATATTAAGTTACAGGTGTTAAGAATATAATTGCTAATTTAATATTTCCAAATTACAATAAGATATAATATACAATACAGCACTTCACTTGTAAGAAAAAATTTTAATTTGTGTCTTTATTTCGTATGTGTTTGTTGTGTAAAAATATTTTTCTCCATATTTGAGTAATGTCGTGTCACTAATCATAATGTTTTTTTTTTTTTTTTTTTCAAAAAGCACTGAAGAAAGTTGTAAACGTACACCAACCCGAAATGCATTTATATAATCTGGTGTATAATATGATTTAAATTTTTGAAATAAAGTTGTAATTTTCTAACCAGAAATGCTATGAGACCGTTACCAAACAAGTCTTTTTTGAGATTAAAGGGACGTTATATATAGAAATTAAATAAACAGCGACCATATTACATTAACTTTTTTATATTCTTTACTAGAATTTCTGTAAGAAATACTACAAAGGAAATCAAGTACCCTGTTGCTAATAAATACAGTAGACCCATAATATCATCGATTTTCAGAGGTTCTTCATCATTAGTATTAATTGCCTTATAATTGTGGAAGTTGCTTCTTCTTTTTGCTTCAAGCACGTCTGTATAAATTTTCTGAGATAATCCACTTTGTTCAATAAGATTTACCCTGTAAAATATAAATATATATTATTAAACTTTTATGACGCTTTTTATTAAGCTTAAAGAACAGGCAATATGTTTATATCAACAATTTATTGTCTGGTAAACTATTAACATTACATGATGTAATAGTGTAACAAAATCGGCCTATAAATATATATTATTTTTTATTTATGACGCTTTTTATTAAGCTTAAAGAACAGGCAATATGTTTATATCAACAATTTATTGTCTGGTAAACTATTAATTTACTTGTTTAGAATTGTTTNTATGTATAAATTAAAAAAAATTACATCACTAATATAGTATATTAGGTAATTTAGTTACTTAAATTATTTTAGTATGAAAATAAAAGCTGTTTTTTAGTTTGTATTTACACAAGAATAGTTTTAAAAAATATGTCATTGCAGGGTGAATCATAGTTGGATAGTGAATGAAACTTAAGCAAGCGAACACTTAGAAAATAAATTTAATACACAAAAATTTAAAATTTGGATAAAGGAAACTTTAATATAATAATGTTTTAAATAATATATACCTTTATATACAAGTTTAAGTTTTCATTTATGTCATTATCAATACGAGAGTTAATTAAAGGTATAAGGAGTATGGCATATGTGGAACGTTCCGGTATCAGTCCTTCGCACGTATTGAGGAACAATGCAGTTCATTTGTATTGTTAATATAAATATTGCATAAGATATACCTGAAGTAGAAATATAGGAAGACTCTTTTGCTATTTATAATTACATGAATTACCATTGTATGAATTAACATGTTTCTTTCAATAAGAAATAGCCAGAGATTTAGCGTGTATTTTTCAAGAGACAAAATCAAACATTGTAAAATGTATAGTTAATCTTTTGCTATAAAACTTTCAGAGTAGCCTATGTTGTTTACAGCATGATCAAGTTCATTGTACACATTTCTACGTAAGTAAACAAGGCGTTGACATGCTACGTATGACTGAATTAACTCTGATACAATTTTCATAGGTTTTTCTTCATTATGCATTGTATATTCGTTCAGAATGGTATTGCCACAGTGGAATCGCAGGATTTGTTTACACGAACATAGTTGCGATCACTGGTGTTAAGCTACAAAATTTACGGTTAATTTTTTAATTATATGGAATTCGCATTATAAAAACATATTTAGACTCGTAAACGTTATGAAACTCGTTTTGATCACACTTTCGAACTGTATGACGCATTTAGGACCTTTCTCCAGGTTCAGTGCCATTTGCAGTTGAAATCGTTCTGTCATCTAGTAAAGGAAAATAAAATTAATACCGTATATTACCAGATACATTAAGCTAAAGCGCTAAAATCATAAGGGAGTTAGCTGATTGGAAGCTCTCTAGTCGATTTATTCCACAGACAGAGTGTAACTAACAATGTTCAATGGCATTTTCCACTGAAAAATTGTGAGTGATTAAAAACACATTTTTCATACTTACTTTTTTGCGACTTTGGCAGCATAATTCACTCTCACTAAATTGATTTGTATGAACTGGAATTTTGTAAAAAGTATGTCTTCTGAAACGAAGACCTTTTCTTTTTCCCATTTGGTCAGGCTCAATTCAATTCTTTCTTTTGTTGCCAGTAGGGCGTGAGTTCCATTAAGTAGTTTTGGAATTGGTTTCTCACCCGTCTCCCCACAATTTTGAACGTTTTCATTGAAGATTTCGATCACATCATTTTTAATTACACTTTTTTGGATAAAGTACTACAGAAATATATAAATAAATAAAATTCATGTAAATAAAAGTACACACAGAAAATTTAACATTTATATAGAAAAACTAACTTACTATTGCAACATAATAATGTTCAAATTATTATGTAGAAACATACTTAATTATAATTATTTTTAAGATATTATATTTATCTGAAGTGTGAACTAACTGTAAGCAGTATTTTGCACAGTTTTGTAACTGTGTAATCAGCTGGGATATTTACAATGGTTACTCTGATAAATATAAAATAAAAACAATAATTTTGTGTGGCTTATAAGCGCTAAGATTAACTTTACTTTATCTCTAGACTTATTACACCACCACAGGACATCAAATTACATTTAGAAAGACACTATTTTATTTACAGAATGCATTGCGGACATGGAGTCCCTGATCAGCTTTTTTGCTACGAAATTAATAGGAGATAAACAATTTTTATAGACAGACCGTGATTGAGAGAAATGAACAAAGAATGTGGACTTACATTTGACATGTGGATTCGATGCGTTGAACGTTAATTGAAAGACTAAGCACGCGATCAAACAAGATTTTCCATTAAAACCGGTAACGTTGATACAATAACATAACAATAAACTGAGGTTCTAGTAAAACAGTAAAGTCGTAAAAGTACTTTAGTAAAGTCGTTGTTTTAACAATGTATTTTTTACAATTTTACTGTTTTACCAGAATATTCAACTTGCCTTTCATTCATGACTTAATATTGCTAGAATTCGTCTCGGCTTACCATCCTCCTTTCAGTGAATTGCATATTTGATCGGTTGATATATTGAAAATATTTTAGCGGTTTTATTTATGAAAATTTGCTTTTTGTATAAATTTGTTCCAGAAAACTGGGCTCATTATTTTAAGATTTTACTACTTTTATCATTTAATTCAGTGCTTCGCAATGAAATAATTATTTCCCATCGGTGGGCATTGTAGAGATCTGAAAGTGCTTTTTATATTCCAAGACAAATTTAGGGGGCGTTGAGGATCGACCGCCGCCTTCCTGGGCAGTACTTGGAAGAATGCGAAGAAAATTACGGCTTATCTCGTTAATGGGCGTTAAGAAAAATTATTATTTATAGCCGTCGAAAGCGGGATAAACGACCAATCAGCGATTACTGGCCATGGCAATACGCGTATATGCAATATGTTACGATTCTTAACCAATCAGCGATTTGCTCCTCTGTTGGAGGTCCATTGGTGGTGTGATGATCTGCCTACCAATCAGCGGCCACTCATTTAAAATCCAACGGTCGCTTCCTCAACCCTCTTTTTGCAACAGCCACTGTTACCAGTTCAAAAAAAGTGGAAATCGTGTTCTTACATGATCCTATCATCCGACAGTATTAATGTAACAAAACAATTACTACTCTTTATTTATTCGCGAATTCTAAACCTAAATTCACACCCAACTTACATTCATCATTTAGTTTTGAATAATTTTGTATTTTAAATTTATAAGTATAACTATTTGTAATAAAATGCTACATACGTTTAAAAAACATCGATCAAAATAACGACATTCATCGCCCTCTTGGAAGAAAGTGATGTTGTATCGTCCCGCTTTTACTGACTGAATCAATTCTTGAAATGTCTGAGGAATGGATTCAGTTCCAGGATTAACCATGAAAGATGGCAATGTGCCGACGTATGCCGATGTCAAGACAAATGCGATTAGGATCCAGCAGCCAATTAGGATACGAAACGTCATGAGAGAATAACGATCTACATTTGCATCTGCAAAATAAGAATAGTGGAAAATAGAATTTTATTGTTAAAAATTACGAGAGGATAGAAAACAGTTTAAATTAGGCAATTATCGATTTTTCATTAAATTATAATACTGTATATTTGTGTGTAATATGTAAGCTAGCACAAAACGATCTCAGACGGAAAAATGTCAAATGCACTGAAATAATCTTTTCGTTCGTAAATTCAAGTAAACAATTTTGTAAATCAATCTTAGAAATTATGAAAACTAAACGAAAACGTTTAAACGAACACATTTAAACATACTTATGACTCTAATTATCATTACCTGAAGTAGTATAATAATGAGAGTTCTGCCTGAAAAATTTAAGGTCTTTAATATTAAATGAATTTAACCAAAATCAATAGTAAAATTCACTGAATATAAACAAAAAAATAACACTGATGAAATCTCATTGATTCCTTATGTTATTTATTTAAAGTGATGTATTACAAAAAAGTAAATATAAAAAAAGTCAAACAAACTCAATAATATGAGCTTTATACTTATTTTCACAATCTCTCATACCCCTGTACACAAATTTAAAATTACTCATCTCATCTAAATCTTAATCCCTTAATTTATAGTTAAATCGATCAGGAAGAAAAACTTGAAATTCATTCTATTCTCTATCTTTTAGAACTACTAAGTTTTTATCACCAAAGCGTGTTAATATTGTTTTTAAATAAATAATTGTTTATTCATAATCAATTTCCAACTCGTTTAATTTCTTTGTTGGAGTATTTTGAAATTTTTTAATATTGTTTATTCTCTTTGATGTCTCCATTTATATTGGAAAAAATTAATCAATATAATTTATAAATATTGAAATAATATTTTAATTATATTTATATGAGAAATTCTCAAGGTCATGGGTTAGATTTTTTTCTATCTGTTTAACTGTAATTATATCTCATATTGAATGGAATAGTTTCATTTATGACTATATATGTTTCTTCTCTCTCTTTTTTAAAAGAAAATGCTAATTTTTTATTGATAAATATACTCACAGATAAATAAGATATTACTATTTCAGATGTAAAATAAATTTTATTAATGAAACAATTAGATTTTAACACATTTTTTTCATATTTTTTAAGACATTTTCTATGATTTTGCAAAATCTCTGTCATCAATAGGAAGATCGCCTAAGGTAAAATAAAATTGTATGTCTTTTGTTAAATTCAGAAAACCTCTTAAGATCAATGAATGGTTAATTTTGAAATAATTTTTGAGATATGATTTTGTAACTGCATCCGTGTCATTAATTAGATTTTTTAAATTAGTTATTCTTTTATTGTCAGAATTATAAAAATCATTTTTCAAGAAAACAGCGGGATGTACATATAATTCATTTTCTGTTCTTGAAAGTGTATTGTTGTCTTTTGTATCAACTTGACTAAGAGTAAAGGTGCGATTATCTACATAAAATTTAGTGGCAGCATCAAAGTTAAATGTAGGTTGTTATACATTTATTATTATTTTTTTATTTCTTCCATCAAACACATCCTCATCATTTATGGATAAAGCATTATTCTTTAAACATGTTTTCTTCACAACATTTTTGTCTTCCATTAGATCATTAACATTACCAATTCTTTTATTTTTTGCATTGAAAACACATTATTTATTTTCAGATATCTACTATCTAATGATAGAAGAATTTCTCCCGTTTTTGTTATGAAATTATCAACGCTTAAATTTAAATCATTAATATTTTTTTCTGAATTAGTTTTATCTGTTATGTGATCTTCTTCTAATATTTTTAATTAATTAGCATTTTCTTTAGCAAAAGTTTGAAAATCTTTATTTAATTCATTGATTAATTTTAATTTATTATCAATATATCTCTTGGTTGCAGCATAGTTTTTATCTATTAAATGTTTGCAATATTTTAAGATCTTATTTTCCATATCATAATTTCCATCATTCGTTAATTTGAATCCATTACCCGGAGGATCAGGAAGACCTTCTTTTACTTCATCATAATAATGACCAAAAAGAAACCAAGCCATTTAATTACTTCAAAGTTTTAATGGTTTCATAAGTCCTGTTGTACATATTCATAAATCCTTTTCTTTTTTCGACTAAAATGAAATAAAATCTATATGATTTAGCAGGTGTTTCTCTCAATTGCCAAAAGAATTCAACTTTCAAATTATCAACATTATTATAAAAGGAATAATTTGAAACATCGAAATAAATTATAGGATACAGTCTCCCATAGTTTGTATAACTTACTAAACAACCAGACTCTGTGTTATTGGTATTTAATTTCGCTGCTAACAAATCAGAATAATATTTGGAATAATCTAATTCTCCAGATTTAAAACTAACATTATAATCTGGTGGATATTTATCGTTATTAATTCTTAACCAACATCTCATAATATCTAAGTTATAGAATATCATATTATTTTGATTCTGATTGTTTTTCTTTTCTTGATATTGTGGAATTACAAAAATATTTCTGATTTCATCTGTGGTTGTATTTACAATTATTGTACCGTTAGAATAATTTTGAACGTTACTTTTAATTAATCTAACAGAACACCAATTAATTTCTATATCCGATGAGGGATTTAGAAATACGCTATTAAAATTAACTTGTTGTTCTAGATATAATTTAATATGTGGTAACCAAAGTGAAATACAGATATTGTAACTTTATAATTCAGATTGGTAACGTTGGTATGGATCATAACATTATTCGAATTTATATATAATTAATATATAATTATATGTACAGTACCTAATTTATATATAATACTGTACAGATGATAGTAAACTCAACTTACCCGCCTAAACTCTCCGTGGCGTGGCACTGGATAAAGGAAAGTAGTTCGGCTGCTCGTCTGCGACGACGAGTTGGCGATGACGTTTTACCGCGTTTTACGCGTCCCTATTAGCGTCTTTATACGAATATTGTCGCAATTTTTTGCCGCGTTATAGGAATTTACGTTATAGGAACTCGCGTTATAGGGGGTCTACTGTATGTAGTAAATACGCTTGGGCTATTCCAATTAAAAAGAAAAAGGGTGAAGAAATATCCAAAGCATTTGCTAAAATATTTAAGGAAAGAAAGCCAGAGAAGTTACAAACGGATAAAGGAACTGAGTTTATCAATAAAGTAACGCAAACAGTTGTTCAAAGATAATAATATTCATTGGTTTACTACAGAAAATATAGAAATAAAATGCTCAGTAGGCGAAAGATTTAATAGAACTCTAAAAACGAAAATGTGGAAATATTTTACTGCTAACAACTCTAAAAAATGAATAGATGTTTCAGATAAATTAATTCAAAATTATAATAACTCTTATCATAGATCAATAAAAATGACTCCTGTAGAAGCAAGTGTAGAAAATATTTAATCGAAAGTTTATGAAAATTTGTTTAAAGCTGAAAATATTCTTAATCCACCAAAATATAAAGTAGGTGATACAGTTAGAATATCTATATATAAACAACCATTTAAGAGAGGTTATTTACCCTCCTTCACAGAGAAAATATTTATAATATCTGAAGTCTTGAAGACAGATCCCAATACTTATCGAATCAAAGATTTAAATAATGAAGATATTAAAGGAACTTTTTGTGAAAATGAGTTAGTGAAATATGATAAAAAGAATAAAGTTTATAAGATAGAAAAAATAATTAAAAAGAAAGAAACTAAATATTTAGTTAAGTGGTTAGAATATCCTGATTCATTTAATAGTTGGGTTGATAAGTCTGATATTTTTTTATATTAAATTTTTTTATGAAGCAAGATATTGAACAAATTTTTTTCTTATTAAATAAAACAGTGTTATCATTGTAAAATAAATAAACCCTTCGAAGAATATAGCAAAGATAATCATTCTAAAGATGGTTATTATTATTGGTGTAAAGCTTGTACAAGTGAATACTTTAAAAGTTATTATGGAAAGAACAAAGCAGAATTAAAAGAATGTAGATGTGGTAAAAATTTTTAAAATCATACTTAGAAGATCATATGAAAACAAATATTTATAGAAGGCGATTAAATAAAATCAAGAAGTGTAGTAAATATAAGGGAGAAAAATCTATTGATGAATTTTACCAAAACAAAAGTGATATAGATTGATATGGTTATATTTGTAAGGTGTGTTTGAAAGCAAAAATTTATTGAATGCTTTTTTCCTATTAAATGGAGAAAATATTACAATCAAGAACTTTTCGTAAATTCGTAATAATAAATCCAAGACAACCAAGAGAAAAAATATATTTAGTAACTTTCATGAGGATATTTTTTCAAAACCAAGAAAAGAAAAAGAAAAGCAAATAAAATGTGATATCTGTAATCATTACTATAAACCAACCTATATGAATCTCCATCTTGAAAAGAGAAAACATAAGAATGCCTTATATAATGGTGAAGCTATCCAAGAGATTGACAGCATTCAAATCAAGATTAAAAACGTATTCGATAAAAAATGTAAAAGGTTATATCATACCAAGAGAATTTTTAGAAGATGTGAGAGAGCTAGTTATTGGAAATATAGTAGAAATACTTAAAAAATGGATTTGAAAATAAATTTAAAATTTTTCTGAGTATAAAAGAGAAAATGAGAACATGAGCTTTTCTTTTAAAACAGAGAATGAGATTATTTTAAAAACAACAGATTTGAATACTTTTTATGATAAAGTGATTGATAAACTAATAAGAGAGATGGATGAATTTGAAACAAAAGGATCTGGATGGTTTTTAATAGAAATTGATAATTTAGAGCTAAGAATGAATAAATATGTTCCAGTTAGAGGATCATACTACATTAAATTACCAAAACAAACCAAAGAGAAGAAAGCTGTATTGAACATTAAAAATGAAGATCAAGAATGTTTTGCTTATTGCATCGCTGCATATTTAAATCCAGTAGGTAGAAACAATCATAATTTTGGTCGAGTTAGTAATTACAACATTGAAAAAATTAAAGAAGCATTCAAAGGAATCGAATCACCTATCTCTTTAAAAGATGTAAGTAAATGTGAAAAAAGATTGAATATACCAGTGAATGTTTTTTTCTTTTAATGGGCAGTCTCTAAAAACAGAAAAGAAATAAGAAACAGAAAAGAACTATGATATATATCCTCTAAAAAAACAAAAGATAAACTAGATAAGCATGTAAATTTGTTATATTTAAAAAATGAAGAAAAGTCACGTTACTGTTTGATTAACAGTCTATCTAGGTTAATAAGTTCACAATTAACGAATCATCATGGAAAGTTATATATATGTAAAAAATGCTTAGCATACTACTATTCAGTAGAACAATTAACGAATCATNTGTCTTGGCTACTTTAATATTATTTTTACGTGTTTTAGCTGGCAACACTGGATCGACCATGAAAGGGAGCCAGTATTTAAACGAGGCTTAACTTTCTAATTTTTAGCGATACAATAGCGATAATTATTATTTTAAAAAATTTTTGTTAGGCTTAGCATCGATGAAAAGTCAACGCAAAGTAGGTTAACAGCGATATACTAATATTACAATTACATGGGATATAATAATATACTACACTAATAATAGATTTTTTCATACTTTTCGGTTATCCGCCCTTTCAATAATCCGACCAACCCCAGTCCCCAATTAGGTCGGATAATCGAGGCTCTACTGTATATGAAAGATTATGAAAAAAAACAAGGAATCTAATTATTTGATGTATCTAGATGCTAATAACTTATATGGATGGGCTATGAGTCAATATTTACTTTATGGAGGATTTAAATAGTGTGAGGAAATAATATTGATTTATTCATGAATATTCCTGATGACAATGAAAAAGGATATATATTAGATATTGATTTGAAATATCCTAAAGAATTATATGATTATCATTCTGATCTACCTTTAGCTCCAGAGAATAGAATACCAGATGGATCAAAACAATCTAAATTATTAATTACATTATATGATAAAAAGAAGTATGTGCTTCATTATAGAAATCTTAAACAATATTTAAAAATGGGGATGAAACTCAAAAAGATACATAAAGTATTAAAATTCAAGCAATCAGATTGGTTAAAGCAATACATAGATCTGAATGCAAAAATGTGTAAAAAAGCAACTAATGAATTTAAAAAGGACTTTCTTAAACTAGTGAACAACTCTCCGTATGGTAAGACAATGGGAAATATAAGAAATAGTGTTGACATAAGATTATGTTGTGACGATAAAAAAGTATAAAAATTAATTGCTAAGCCGAATGCGAGAGACGCAGAAAGCCTACTATCGGCATGTAAATATTTGGTTAAGAAATGTACTAGAAACTTCGACCAGAATTAATCCATTGAATAATTATGTTATTTTTGTGTTAATATTTCGATATATTCTTCCGTTATTTTTTCTCTTGTAAAATTTTTGATTTAAAAATTTTTATGTTCTATTCATGGAACATTTACGTTCCATTTTACGACTTGAAGATGGCCTATTAACTAAGCTGAATACGTTTGTTTTTTAAAATTATATTTATTTCTCGGCAAAAAAGGTGTTTCGTTTCTCTTTATTTAGTTGCTGAGCGCTTTTGATATAAATGGAGACATTGAAGAGACTAAACAATATTGGAAAATTTCAAAATACTCCGACAAAGAAATTAAACGAGTTGGAAATTGATTATGAATATACAATTCTTTATTTAAAAACAATATTAACAGGCTTTGGTGATAAAAAATTTAGTAGTTCTAAAAGATAGAGAATGGAATGAATTTCAAGTTTTTCTTCCTGATCGATTTAACAAAAAATTAAGGGATTAAGATTTAGATGAGATGAGTAATTTTAAATTTGTGTACAGGGGTATGAGAGATTGTGAAAATAAGTATAAAACTCATATTATTAAGTTTGTTTGACCTTTTTTAATATTTACTTTTTTGTAATACATCACTTTAAATAAATAACATAAGGAATCAATGAGATTTCATCAGTGTTATTTGTTTTGTTTATATTCAGTAAATTTTACTATTGATTTTGGTTAAATTCATTTTGTTTTAAAGACCTTAAATTACTGATGCAGAACTCTCATTATTATACTACTACTTGATATTAAAAGTATAGACATCATAATTAATTACTCACAAAAAAATAATTTCACTTTACTACTCGTACACTTTATTCCCGTACTATATTCGTTCTATAAAAACTGGTCATGCACAGTATAATAATACTCACCTTGTCGAAAAAAGTTTCTGAATAAAATGGAAAATAACGGGGAAAATTTTGGCATTTCTTTCTTTCTATACTCAGTTTCTTTCTTCATTATCGCATATGAAATTAACAAAGTGATAAAGAAAGAAAAAGGAATAGACATCCAAATCTGAAATATAAAATTTTCATAATTATTTTTTTTACAAAATCAATATTTCAAAAACACTTAAAGATCGTCGTTATTGCAGATTTAATCATTTTTATCAAAAAGTGATCAAACTTGCAATACCGACCACCTGTAAATTGCAACGATTTTGTTTACAAGAGTTTTTCTCTATAAAAAATAATATCCAAACAAAGACGACTTCATACAAAGTTTCAATGTTTTTTTATGTGGCCGTTGTTGTAAATTATTTTAATTTAAAAAGTTTTAAAATTATTAAAAGGGAGAAATTAAGAAACCAGTTCTATATAGAGGGCCTGATGCAGTAAAAAAGTTTGTAGAGATGTTAAAAAACAAAGTTGAGGAAATTGAAGAGATATATAAAGACATTAAACTAATAAATATGACTGCAGAAGATGAAGAACATTTTAAAAATAGTAATATCTGCCATATATGTGGTGGAAAAATATATGAAAATAAAGTTGCAGATCATGATCATTTGACAGGTAAATACAGAGGGCCAGCTCATAATCTATATAATTTAAAATGTCAAAACCCTAAATTTATACCAGTATTCATTCATAACCTAACCTGATATGATGCTCATTTATTTCTCAAAGAACTTGGATATGATACAGAGCCAATTAGTTTGATACCGAACAATGAGGAGAGATATATGTCATTTACTACGAAAAATTGAAAAAATGAAACTTAGGTTTATAAATTGATTTAAATTTATGGCGAGTAGTATTGATAAACTCTCCAGTAATTAAAAAAAACAGTTTAGAGAAACATTAAAGTTTTTTCCTAATCACCTATTAGATTTAGTTATAAGAAAAGGTGTTCATTCTTATGACTACATAAATTTGTGGGAGAAATGTGAAATAGATAAACTTCCTTTCGAGGAAGTTTATCTATTTCACATTTCTATAACTAACAAGATTTCTAACAAGAGTTCTATAGTATATTAAATGAATGTGGTATAACGGATAAAGATTATGATCATGCACAAAATGTATGGGAAGCATTTAAGATTAGCAATATGAATGAATATTCAGATGTATATGTGAAAAACAGATGTTTTGATACTAGCAGACATGTTTGAGAATTCTAGAGATGTATGCATGAAAACTCATAAATTAGACCCAGCATGGTATTTCACAGCACCGGGATTATCATGGGATGCAATGTTGAAGATGACAGATGTAAATTTAGAGNATGAAAGAAAACCTTTCAAACAGCCGTAGTCCGTAAACTATGATTCCTACAAAATTGATTCATAAAGAACGGAACGTATCTACCGTCTTATAGGGGGATCTACTGTAATTGTGTTCCAGTTTGTGCTTCTTTATCGTTCTTACCGCGTGATTTTCCAGGTTTTCTTTTCATATCTAGCACGTTAATTAATAGGGGGCAAATTCTATATTTTTGTATTAAATAAATAATTAACGTTTTTCCTGGAGGGATATTACTGTTATCGCGAGTTAGGACGCGATAAACTTTCTTATCCTAACTGGTGCAGGAATCTTGAAGACGGCGATCCTAGGAACCGTAGTCTTTTTAACATAAAATCTTAACCTTCCTACACAGTGCAGGAATCTCAAGACCCCGTTCTTACAGATTGCATACGCGTTTGCATCGCGTTATACTACTAGTCAGTTTTACTGATATGTTAAGAAATATTCAATATTTTTTTTCCAAATTTAATTCGTATGGTGAAAATATCATCTTTAATATAGAGAAACAAAGAATGATTTCAGAAACCTTACCATTACATCGAATGGTTTCACCAAGGAAACCGCTTTATCTAAAGGTCTTGCAGCACGTATTGCGAATGTAGTTGGAATGTGATTTACAGAAGAAGTGTAAGACACGTAAGTTTCTCTAATATTGCTACCAATAATAGCGATGTCTCCCTAATGAATGAAATAAAATTATTAAAATATTTATTATAACTGTACAATTGCTATATATAAATTTATTACCAGCTGTCCGGAATATACGATCGATAGCCTGAAACAAAACAAGTAATATGAATTTACCACATTTGATGTGATTTACGTATACTGTATAAAAAACTTACTCAGTATGAAAAGCATCTGCTAATAGGTCAATATATCTTGATGTAAACGATATATCTTTATTGTAGAGATTTTCCTTAAAAATTATGATCATTATGACTTTTAAATATTACATTTTCTAAATTAATAGTTCAAATTTTTCTGTAAATGTTTAACAGTTCAACGCAAAAAGTAAGTTAAAACTAGTAGCAGACATACGAATTCAAATAAAGTTGAAAGTACAGGTCTCTTAGCATTATATCTCTTTTGTATATAAAAAAGTCTGTTAATACATTTATGCCAAAAGTGATTTAGAATGGATTACACAAATACAATATTTTTGTAAAATCGATCATCGCTGGTGATATTTTTCTCTATAAAAAAACCAATAAAACGTCGAATTTCGTGGCTCCAAATTGTCAAGAAAACGTACTCCTTTATGTTCTATGTATGAGATTACTTTGCATTTGTAATATGAATTTTTCTTTCTGTAATAAACATTTTTCTGTAATAAACATTTTCTTAAAAAACATTATACTGTCGAAAAATAAGCAATCTGCTACTAATTGTATTGTGAAAAATATTAACGAAATAAAAGCTATTAATATTATATTAATTATTATATTATAAATATTTATCTGGCCTNTTTTCTGTAATAAACATTTTCTTAAAAAACATTATACTGTCGAAAAATAAGCAATCTGCTACTAATTGTATTGTGAAAAATATTAACGAAATAAAAGCTATTAATATTATATTAATTATTATATTATAAATATTTATCTGGCCTTTAAAAAAACACCTGTTTCTGTTAAATTCAAACATACAAAATGTGAATGCGTTTTATTTCAGATACTTCGTATGAAGACGAAATTTCATTTGTTTACTTAATTATATTATCGAATTAAATTACGTTCAAATAAAACAACACATTTTCTTCAGTCTGTAAGTATTTTATGTCAGCAGACAAAAAATAAAATGCAAAATTTAGGAATACTGCAAGAAATTTCTTAAGTTTCTCAGTAAATGCATTTAAAACTTTAGTGAGGTTTCATTTCTTATTGATATTTTTCGATAAAAAACGGTTACATAATTATTTATTCTAAAATCAATAGTGCTCAATCAAGGTAGGAATAAGTTTTATGATAAATTTTAAATTGTAGTAACGAGTAACATTTTCATTGTCATTAAGTTTAACCGTACTAAACAAACGAATCTCCACTACGTTTTGACCATTTTGTCCATTAACTAACAAAATTTAATACAATCAATTATTCTAATAAATAAGCCTCCCTGCAAAATTTCCAAAATTTTTAACAGAAAGTACAGTAGTTACTGCTAGAAATAAAACAAACTCATGCAGCTTGGCACACACTAACATCCTCACAAATACGAAAACAATCCTTAAATATTTTTTTAATTTCTCAATGTTTTAACATACCGTAAGTACAAAACAAATTATCTGGACATGATATATTTATAAAAATTGTCGTAGTTTTTTTGTTACATATAATAACCAGAAAAGTAAAAAACAATTGTATTTTTTCGATAAAATGAGTTTTTTTAATTTCAGAATAAAAACTGGGAAGTTGTGAGACTTGGCGCGATAAAGTGTTAATAGCTGCTTCAAATATCGTACAAAACCGCTTACGAAAATGTATAGTAATAATAAAAAAAAATTTCTAATCACAAATTAAAATCTATATTATCAGCAAGGATCAGATGCATTGCTTGCAAGTTGCTTATTACAGCTTAATCTACAAGATATAAAACAAAGGTTAACATAGAAAAGTTTATAGGAAATTCGAATAACATGGAACCACACAATAAATTATTTATGTGTAGGAGTAAATGGGTTTTTCATATTTGTGTTCTGCTTTTCAGTATCACACGAACAAGAAAGAATACTTATTTGTAGGAGTATTTATATGCAGATAAACAAGAGACTTGCTGAATTTATAAAGTTTAGTTTCGGGACGTAACACAAAACAATCTACAACTTTTTAGAAGGACACTGTTAATATTGTATGTACTGTATGAAGAGCAAACAATTAGAAAATGTAATTGTTTGCTCGTGCAGGTCCTGATCTGATAGTACGAATAACAACAATTAAACTTACGAAGAGATAAAAAATATATGTAAATTATACTTGCTCATAGTTTTACTTAACTTTTTTGATATATGATAATAAGTAACGTTTTACCAAAAGTCAAGTTTTGTGATGAGAAGAGATTTTTTCTCATAACAATAATATTCCTTTCGACAGATTTATCTGTGTTGGAGAATCATCATGAAAAAATATAATTTTCCTACCGTCTGTTACTGCAGTGTGAGAAGACCATAAATGATTTAACATTATTGTGTTATTTTCTGAGGCATTTTTGTATCACTCTATCTTCTGACTTAAAGCAATTATAGTGCATCCGAGTGTAGAAAAAAGCACTTTCATCACCTAACAACACTTAATTTAAGTCTTAGCTAAGTAATGTGTGCTTCGGCCTGTTGAAAACTTTTTTTTGCATTCAGATTTCTTTTTGCTGCATAAAATAGCTTTTTTTGCAAGATGACTTGGCTGTAATCTTTCCTGACTCCTTCTGGCTTTTACTCACGACACTGAAGAAGTTGAAAATAAATCTTTAGACATTGTCTTTCTATTATTTTGTCTTGTGCACTGAATACAGTCTGTTAGCAGTTTTCAAAAAAATGATTTCACTTCTTTCTTACAACAGCTTATTCTTCGAGAAATATTCAAATAATTCATTCCTAACTGAGGAGGATACATTTTACTCATCCACCTGCCTGACACAAGCTTGTAATTCCGACTTATCATGATTTTTTACAGAAGCAAACTGCTGAACATTGTCCATTGTATCTGACCTGCCAACTATCTAGCACTCTACAAGCTAGTCAAATTAATTTAGTAAAATTTACGTATTCGGTAACAGGATGTTGCAAAACATTGTTGACATACACATTTATTGTGTAATTATGTAAATTCTAAATTTACAATTTCTTCCATTTAGGATATATTAGAAGGAATTGAAAATTGAATAAAAAAATAATAACACCGAACTTCCAAAATAAATCATCCTATTGCTCTGAGAAATCTGGAGAAAATTCGACTTGAAATGCAGAAATATTTGATAAACGAACCAAAATAGACCGAATGTACCCTACAGGATAGAGAAAAATTTCAGTAGTCAGCTAAAAATGTAAGAAAGCCGAAATTTGGAATACAAAATATTGGTAAGAAGTATTAAAGTTTTATGCACGAAGGTCGAAGATGCGTGGAATATCATTTGAAATGTCATGTTCACTAGATTAAGATTCAGATATTTGCAAAATTAATTACACTATGTTTTTAACATACACACTTATTCGTGTTGTATTTGAACTACTATATCATACAGATATAATGTTACATTGTGATGAATTGTGGAGAAAAAAAAATATTTAGACGTTAAATTTATCTATACTTACCATATCAGTAGCAAAATTTATTTTCTGTGGAATTAACACTTTCTTTTCAGTTATTTTTGTCTTATTGTACATTTCACATGAAGTCGTTTTATGATCCTTGCACTAAAAAATTTAATAATAATAACAATTTAAGCGAACAAATAAATTAATATATTCAAATACATAATAACAGTAATAACAACAATTGAGCTTTATAATATTGTACCAATTGTCATTTACAAAAGTGAGCTGAACTTGATAATAGCAAGTTATTTCTGATTAAACCAAAAGCCTACGAACATGGGTAATCAATTTTTGAATCTGATCTATCAAAATATTCCCGAAAATATTCAGATTATGGTGTCAAGCGCTTTTAACAATTCATTTGTCTTTACTCTGAGTTTTGCTAAATCAATGATAACCTTAAAACAACTGTATTGTGAGACTTATAAAATAAAAAAAAAACTTACATTTATGCATGTAGCGATAGTGGAAATTTACTTACTTAACCACATTATATTTGAAATAATAACCAGATTTACCCCAAAACTTATATACAGACTATACAAAAAATGCGAAAAAAATTTTCAAAAAAAAAGGTTAAAACTGTCTGTTAAAGAGCGCTTCACAGAACACTACACGATCGTGTATTTATTTATAAACACTACAAAATCTCGTTGATTTTTTTTCAACCAGCATGCCATTTATTGAGTGTGATTACTTTTTATATAAAAGAATATTCCTTAATGTTTGCCTTATTGCAGTAGTATGAAATTTCATAAAGATAATCTGTGTCTTTACGTATAACTGCAATTAATCTCCAGTTAAAATACTGACTTGCAGTATAATACCATCCAACGAATTAATTATATCGAGCCCACTAGTGGCCAAGCAATCCCATTTCCTAAACACTAAAAGTTCGGTCGGGGGGTTCACGTTTCTCCAAAACAAGCTGGCCACATGGGATTTTCTGGGTTTTCTCCACATTTCTACTTTCTAAATAGTGGTTCAAGAGGAATTCGTCTAGGCAGATCGCCAAAGTGTTGAAGTTCCATAACATAATAAACCAAAATTGTGACATTTCCAAACTATACATAGAAAGTTTTTTCTTGCAAAAAATTTCGAACTACATTTATATTTTGCAAATTTTGTGAAAATTTTCTGGATGATTCGTACAGAAATTCCGGTGCAATTTCAATACACACGACAGAGTGCTCGAAATAGAAATAATTTGATTATAGTGCTTCTGTATAGAGTATACAGAAATAAAGGAGCACAAATCGAATGAATCTAAAGTAATTAAATAATTTTAAAAATAGCCTATCGCGTTAAACATAAGAAAAAAAACTGGAAAAATGGACAAGATTCTAGACAACTGGAGTATACTTGCTGTAGTTGTTCAGCGATTGGCATTATGCTAATGCTNATTGCGATTGATCTAACTAACCTACATTACAAAAAATAGGCGTGAAACTAAATAGATCCCAAATAAAAGAGAAAGAGTCTATCCTCATAGAAAGTCTGTTGTCAAGTATTTGCTCCTGTCTTAAAAGATAAAAATTAAATTTTGTACACCAAATTGCATCTAAGTTATACTACTGAAATATTTTTATAGGTATTTTTTGTAAAATTAATCATTTCATGGGTTTTAAATTTTTCTCTAATAAACCCAGATAACATCTGGTACATAAGCTAGTCACGAAAAAAAAATTGAAATAAGCCTAAAAATTATACTGTCTAAGTACATCTTTAATTCACGTTGCAATGACTCCACTTTTCTTACTGGAGTCAGTAAACTTATGCAGATATATTGAAAAGTTTTATCTTCATCATGTAAATCAAATTTTCTTATAGGAAATATATACCTTAATATAGGCAGTTTTTCTGTATACTATCTCTAGAAAATGAAAAGTGATGTTGAAAAATTATGAATTTATATATAATATGTTGGTACTATCACAGATTAAAAAATACTTACCAAACAGCAATTGCTTAACATAATTTAAAACTTATTAAATAATATAATACATTCAAAACATTAAAATGAATAAACTATCAAACTGTCCATATTAATTTATTTATTTGATCAGCATGAAAGTATTAACCTTACATCAACAACAAATAAGTAAAGTGAATGTAAATGACGTAAATATAGTATAAATCGACATTATTTATGCTTGCTGTAGTTGTTCAGCGATTGGCATTATGCTAATGCTATATGCTAATGCATGCAGTTTTGAAGTTCTTAAAAACAGAGGCTAGACAATTTCTAAAAAGTACATGAATTATTTTATTTCAGTGATTTTCAATTTTTTGTCACGGTACATTTTTTATAATTTAAACATGATTACTTCGCTAAGAACTGTAGAGCAACCAGTACGTCAGTCATAACAATGACTGTTGGATGCAGTTGGTTATTTACGTCAGATTTTCTAAACATCGTAGTAACTACCAGCAGTTACCGGTAACACTGGTAACAATTTTCATATGCGCTTTGGGAATTTAGAACCAATTGTACTACTTGTCTGACATTTCTTATGTATGGATATTTGCAGGAGTTGCACACTTCAAAAATGTAAGTGGTTGAGAATCAGTGTTCTATATTGTAAAAATTTGTAAATAGATTGGTGAAAATGTTTTGATCGATGATAAACCATAACTAGGATATCATCTAAAAAGTTTACTTTAGAAAACAAAAGATGTTTTTAGTTCACACGTTTTTGTACTGATTCAGAATTTTTTTAATTTGCAAATGTAAATATGACAGATAAATAATCAAATGAAATCTACAGAAACACGACTGAATTCTAATCATACAGCATAGTGATCATTCGCGAAACCTAATACTGGAATAATACACACTCTTAGGTTGTATGGCGGTTTTTGAAATATTTTTAAGAGTCAAATATTCGCAGTTAAATAGCAGTTCCCAATGGTAAATTTTTTGAGGAGCTTTTCTCCTTGAAAATTCCTGAAGTGTTGCATTGAGTGAATCCAATTAATTCTACAATCCGAAAAATGTAACACATTAGCTTATTGCCCTAAGGAACACAGAACATAATTTGGACAAGCCATCACAAGAAGTGTATATGAGTAGTAAGTGTTAGAGATGTTTAGTTCCAGTCCTGACTGCACAAGCATTTAGAAGCTTAACTGAAATTACGAGAAAAATCGCAAAAATGTCTTCTTTTTCCAGTATTTTATATTGAATTATACACAATATTAAAATAATTTCATTGATATATTTAAATTTCAAAAAAAGATCAGTCGTGGCAGCTCAAGATTTGAAAGTTTTGCTAGAAACGTGCCTTCAGTAATAACTTTTTTGACCACCTGGCTTTGTTTGATGTGTGATACATGATGAAAAGCCTCAAATATCTACGTGAATAGTCAAAAAGTCAGGTTAGGTTGCTTTATCACTGGCCATTGAACTTCAAATTAAGAATGTAATAAATTATAAACGTCATTTGCAAAATATATACAATTCAGTCAAAATTATAAACTATAAACTATTGAAAATTATACATTAAAAATTTAAAGCATGAAATGTGTAAACGGTGTAAAATAAATAAATAATATTTATAACTTACAATTTTAACGTAACTTTTTTCTATTTCTATAAAAGTAGGCTTTTCAATTTCTTCAGTAAATGAAAAATGCCGATCAACAGAATTATAAAAAAATGTCACTTCAGTATTACGCTGACGATTTTTTACCACATGCAGAGTATAGTCGTTCTGAATGAATTTGCTGGGAATAGATTCTGAAATTTACAGAGAATATATTTATTTCTAAAATTATTTCAATTAAAAGATTTAGATTATGTATTTATTTGTACACAAATAAAATCTCGTTTGTTTGCCTTTTATAAAACTGTGAGAACCCTGACTAAATACAGAAAACTTACATAATTTACTTAAATAATTAAAAATATATAACTATCATTTACGATAACAGGATGATATCACAGTCTTGCTTTCTTGTCCAAAGATGTTAGATCTTTTGACTGTCAATTTTTTGACTGTAACAACAAAAAATTGCGATTGATCTAACTAACCTACATTACAAAAAATAGGCGTGAAACTAAATAGATCCCAAATAAAAGAGAAAGAGTCTATCCTCATAGAAAGTCTGTTGTCAAATATTTGCTCCTGTCTTAAAAGATAAAAATTAAATTTTGTATACCAAATTGCATCTAAGTTATACTACTGAAATATTTTTATAGGTATTTTTTGTAAAATTAATCATTTCATGGGTTTTAAATTTTTCTCTAATAAACCCAGATAACATCTGGTACATAAGCTAGTCACGAAAAAAAAATTGAAATAAGCCTAAAAATTATACTGTCTAAGTACATCTTTAATTCACGTTGCAATGACTCCACTTTTCTTACTGGAGTCAGTAAACTTATGCAGATATATTGAAAAGTTTTATCTTCATCATGTAAATCAAATTTTCTTATAGGAAATATATACCTTAATATAGGCAGTTTTTCTGTATACTATCTCTAGAAAATGAAAAGTGATGTTGAAAAATTATGAATTTATATATAATATGTTGGTACTATCACAGATTAAAAAATACTTACCAAACAGCAATTGCTTAACATAATTTAAAACTTATTAAATAATATAATACATTCAAAACATTAAAATGAATAAACTATCAAACTGTCCATATTAATTTATTTATTTGATCAGCATGAAAGTATTAACCTTACATCAACAACAAATAAGTAAAGTGAATGTAAATGACGTAAATATAGTATAAATCGACATTATTTATGAATTTATCACACAAACCAATGAATTAGAATTTCAATACAGGCATACCTCGACTTACGTCGTTTCGAGTTACGTCGTTCCCGATTATACGTCGCTTGTTAAAAAAGTATATGGAAAAATAAAAATCAAGTTTAAGTCATTTTATTCGACTTTACGTCTGTCCGCCACAAATATTGAAGTCGTAATATCACTAGATAAACGTTTAAAGCACATAAAATCATATTAAAATATATACAAGTATGTACTGTATTTACAGTACACGCATTCGTAAATTTAGATTATTTTTTTTGTACTATATTAAAAACTAAAATTTATTTGTTTGTAAGCTTAAAATAGATTTTTATTAACCATATATTATTTAAAATGCTTTCCTAGTGATAAGTAGATTCAGAGACAGGTAAATTCGACTTACGTCGTTTTTCGACTTACGTCGTTTTCCTGGAACCAATTACCGACATAAGACGAGGTATACCTGTATTATGAAAACAGATTTTTTTCTTTATATTTTAATTTTTTAATTAATAATTACTTTAACTTAATCCATTCTTGTATAATTGAAACAAGTTTGAATTATTAGAATTTTTCAAGTTTCAAGTATTAGGAATTTTAATGCAAATAATCTGAAATTATAAGATGTTCAATTAATTTATAAAGAAAAAATTACATATATCAAGCAAAAGATATTTCATATGACTCTAATTAAAACTGGATTTTTCTCATAAAAATGTATTGCTTACAATTTCTATAGCACACGCAATACAAACTGGCACATTGTGTAGTTCTTTCACGTGGGCATGAAGCCTTATTTGTGGAATAACATAGTTTCCATTTTTAATAAAAAGACTTATTCATATAAATATTTTATTATAATCGCATAGCATATTCATAGCATACAAATAAACTTTATTCTAAACAGTAAAGATATATTATAGAAATTCGTGCAAAAAACCCGCTTTAATTTTCCTTAAATGAACGTTTTCTTTTAAAATACCTTATTTTATATAGCAAGAAATATGTAGAATACTTACCATCAAAAATTTTTTTATGAATTCGATTATAACCAAGTGTTATCAGTACAAAACTTAATTCCAATTGAACTTTCATGTCGAATATTCGTCTATATCAAAACAAATCAAAACTGTTAACAATCATATAAATTTTCTAAAATATAAAAGATATAATTGTTCAAAGAATTTCTTAGATATAAAAAATTTAATAAACATTGATATGTATAGTTCATTGTGCATATGTATCATCTATTTCACAAGTTTGTTAGTCCCTCATATTCGTGACCACAATACTACTTTTTCATGTGTTGCCCAAAACCAATAGATTGGCCATGTAGAGTTTGGAAAGTTTTGTTTACTTCTGTAACAACTAACTGACAGGCAGTTTTTTATATAAAGATTTCTGAGGAGACAATTTCAACTAATTTTTAGGACTGATGTCGCAATACATTATAGAATGCTTTTGTATTTTTTAAAGTACTGTACTATCGAGATGATTCAGACCTTTTTTTTACAGTTATTACTAGTGCACGCTGTTATATAATCTGTAATCTGCTTGAAAATGATACAGCACAAGATTAGCTGTTAAGGATAATTGGAAAAAATTATAAGAGTTAATATTTTTAAGATATATACCGTGTATTGTGTACATATGATATAATATGATAATACAGTCAACCTCCTATAACACGGTAGATACGTTCCAGTTTTTATGAAATTCATTTTCTACGAGTCCTTAAATACATGAGCCAATCACAGCCCGGCACGTAAGCAGTTTACGGACTACGGCTGTAAGAAAGATTTTCTTCCATAAAATTTAGCGATTCTAGACTAAGTTGATTTACCATTTCCAAAATACGTATAATTTTTTGGGAATAATCCATATAGACTATGCTATAAACAAAAAATTGTAGCATTACTTATCGAGTGTGCATCGTTCGACGACGCCATTGCTTAAGCTTGTTTTTGTCGTGGAGCTTGTCATCAAATGGTGCTCGTGTGCTTTAGGATAAATTATTTTTTTTGCAAAAACCTCGCTGAGTTTTGGAGTCATCATTAATATAAATATAATTTTTATGGACATTAAATAATAAATGGTTTTTAGTAGGTCCTCTGTTCGTTTAAACTCAATATTTGCTGTTGGTCTAGATTCGACGAGTCCTGTCGGTACACGATTTGGCGATGAGGTTTTACCGAATTATACGAGTTTTTTAGCGTGTTTGTACGAATACTGTCGCAATATTTTCGAAGTGATATAGGAATCCGAACTACAGGAACCCTTGTTATACGGGGTTCGACTGTAATCAAGGCTATAGAAAAACTATGTAAAGAGTCATTATTACAATTTTTTGGCATAAAAACATAGTCTTATATCTAATTTAGATATTGTAGAATGTACAATGACTAAGCCCTCAGCAGATATATCAGCAACGAGTTGTTTAACATTCAACAGATATTTTCAAAATTAATGCATTGTATAGGGAGGTATTTAATAAATAACTAACAAATATAATTTAAATAATTATTATATTAAACTATTACCCTATTTTACTTTGCCTTATTGTTTAAATGTTATTTCAAATTGTTGTGTTTTAATTTATTCGGATATTAGAACAAAAAGAAAAAATTGAAAATACAAATTAATAATTCTCAATCACATCAGATAGAGCAGAAATTTCTTGCTTTAGATAAACTGAACGAAAAAGTGAAAAAACTTAAATAAACTAACGTAAAAATAAAATCCTTTTCAAAATAATTTCGGTGTTATATTATTTCAAATTGTCATGTACTCGAATATTAAGACAAATATCTATCAAAAAATAATTAATTCTAGTATTGATAATAAAACTATTACTCGACAAATTATTTGTAATTTTAATTTATATAATATCAGAAATTATACCAAGAATATGTCATGTTTTAGATAAAGTGAATGAAAAAACTGGAAAAGCTTAAATAAAATAAACTTATTTAATCCATTTACGTAAAAATAAAAAAGTTTCAGAAATAATTTTGTTTTGGTATTATATTATTTCATACAATTATCGTGTTTTAATTTTCTTGTATATTAAAACATTTCATAATTGATACAGAAACTTTGCCTTATTGTTACAAGATATACTATGAAAACTAAAATGAATTGACAAGTTGTCTAAATATTTATAATCTTAATTTATTCGAGAGATTTTTTATCTGAAATTATAATTATGGCAAATTAATTTTATAATAATTAAAAAGAATGTATTAAACTTTGCTTTATTGTTAAAATAGAATTAATTTAATTAAGATTTGTGATCGAATAATTAATTTTGTGATCTGAAATAATTTCATTCGACAAATTTTTATTTGTAATCTTAATTTAATTTTTAAAATTTTAATGTAATTTTAAGTTCGTGATCAGTGTGGCCCAAACCACAACTACTTATATTTGTTAATTTAAAAACGTGTTTCTGAATTACTATCTGCACGTCTTTAAATAATTAAAACAAAGAGTGGTCTTCTGAGTTAAAAAAACGAACAAATATTGTTATAGTTTTACAAACTGACGTTCACGCTTAAATCTGTTACATTTATCAATATTTATCACAGACTTAGGAAAAAACATCGGTAAATTGTAGTCATGGGGTCATGTCTAAGCAACGAGTTTGTCACGTGATGGTTTTTAGATTCTTTTCGTGTCTAACACTTAAATACAAGCAAATTTTTTATTAAAAGTCACCCCGAGTGTTAATGTTATTTGTTTCAACAACAAAACAAATTTGTAAAACAGTTAAAATTGAATATTCATAAAAAATCGTTATACTCACGAATAACTCCAACCTATAAATCGTGAATAAAAAAAAGTTATTGAAACACCTGCAAGTTTATCACTTTTAATCTGAAAGGGAAGTAAAAATAAAAACTAGAATAAATAAACAAACAAACTGAAATAAATAAATAAACTAAAAATTTCCTATTACGGATCAGTAATGAGTTAAAATTTATGAAAACTTTTAATTAAAATTTTAATTGGAAATTTTTTTAATGTCATTTGCAATTAACGTAGAAACGAAGTTCATTAGTCGTCGCGTGACATTATCTAATTGTTATTCAAATGTTTAGAATTAATATTATTTTGAAAATAAATGTGATTTCTATAAAGTTATATCAACGTCTTATAAACTTTTGAAAGTAATGATAGCGTTTTTCTAAGTTTTTCAATTACTGGTGAGCATCACCATGTGTTTGTATATCGGTAAATACATGTAGAAAATTTTATAGGTTCTTATTTACTACAGTAGAGCCTCGATTATTCGACCCCCTATTAACCGACACCTCGGTAACGGACCGTCTTAGTTGGCAAATTTCAAATGTCCGCTAGTGATGTGGCGTTACAATATTTGGCTATGTCTTGGCTATTTTAATATTATTTTTACGTGTTTTAGCTGGCAACACTCATTCGATAATGAAAGGGAGCCAGTATTTAAACGAGGCTTAAATTTCTAATTTTTAACGATATAATAGCGACGATTATTATTTTAAAAAATTTTTGTTAGGCTTAACATCGATGAAAATTCAACGCGAAGTAGGTTAATAGCGATATACTAATATACTAATTACATGGGATATAATAATATACTACACTAATAATGGATTTTTTCATACTTTTCGGTTATCCGACTTTTCAATTATCCGACCAACCCCAGTCCCCAATT
>NW_019384715.1:75448-90146 GCF_000671375.1 Centruroides sculpturatus | reverse complement strand
TTTCATCTTTTATCCATGCATTATAATTAAGTTAATTAAAATTTAAAAAAAATTGAAATTCTTATTAAATTTAAATTTTAAACTTTTATTTTAAATTTACACTTTTATAAAGTTTATATTTTAATATATTTTATTTCATGTTTGAAATTTTAAACTATTTTCTATTTATCTATTTTGAATATTTAAGGACAAAGATAATAATAAAATCGTACAATGTGAAAGAAAATTTAATTTTTCATAAATATATTAGAATTAATTATAAAGTAACAGAAAATTAAAATATAAATTATCGTATATAATTTCGTATCTTCTATTATCAGGACTTATTATACTGGCTTTACAGATAATGCTACAAAGTTTTACAGAAAACAATTTTGACTTTATTTAATATACCTGGACATTCATAATTTCAATTTTTTGTCCAATGATTTTATTAGATCAATCGCTGGATCTTTCTTTAGTTCTTTATAATTTACTTATTTAATTATTCCTTTGATCACTTCTGTTTTTTCTTCTTTCTTAATTATTATTATTTGTTTCGTTTTGTCACCTTGAAATACTTCTATGTTATTATTATTTAAAAGTGTTTTAACATTACTTAATTGTTTTTTATAATTATTAATTTTATTTCTTGTTTTTTTATTTAGTTTCTTATTTGTTATTATTTTTTGCATACCTTTTCTTATAGCTTCTCTTTCTTCTTCTGGAAATTTCCATAACAAGTGTTCTGTGATCACTGCAAATTCTTCAATTTTCAACATTTCTGGTCCATTGTAGTTCATTCCCAGATTTAGTGTTTTTTAAATTGGTCCTGAGATTTCTACGTTCGTCATATGCAAAATTAATATTCTTTCATAATCTTCTATTTCTTTAAAAGTCGGATATCTTATCTTTTAAACAAATTTATCATATTTATTTAAAAAGTTTCACCAGTAGACTCCTTTCTTGTTTGTTTTTGTATCTTTTATTTTTCCTTTGTAACTTTTTTAGTTTATACAAGTTTATAACCTATACAATGTTTAACACATATTTACATATGTACAAATACATGGTGATGCTCACCAGTAATTGAAGAAGTGTAAAGATCGTCATCTGCAAAAATCTATAAAACTTTGACGGAACTTTAGGGAAATAGCATTTATTTTCAAAAATAATATTAATCCTAAACATTCGAAAAAATATTGGATAATATCACGCAATTATTAACGAACTTCGTCTTTATTTTAATTGCAAACGACATAAAACAGATATCCAATTAAAATTGTAATTAAAAATATTCATAAATTTAACTTATTACTGATCTGTAACAGGAAATTACTTAAATTTATTGTTGTTTTAATTATTTATTGTTTATTTATTTATTCTAGTGTACATTTTTATTTCGCTTTCTGATAGAAGTTAGAAAATCTTTTGTTTTTAAATGGTTTAAAGGTTAGAGTTATTTTTATGTATAAAGATTATTTTGTATGAATATTTACGGTAAATTTAACTGTTTTACAAATTTGATTTGTTTGCTAAAAACAGAACAAATGCTAATCTGTTACTGCGATTTACTTTTTACTGAAAACTAGCCTCTATTTATGTCTTAGACACGTAAAAATTCAGAAATAACTCCATGTGACGAACTTGTTGCTTATACACCAATTCAAGAGCTGATGTTTTGTCCTTTGTCTCTGGTGGCTACTTGTAATGTATTTAAGGTTAAATGTCAATTAGTTGAAATATAACAGTATTTGTTTTTTCTTTTTATTCAGAAGGCCATTTTGTAGTATTATTATTTTATTATTTAATATTTTCCTTTTTTAAGACACTTTGGAACATCATAAAAGTGCAAAATTGGGTGAATTTTTGCAGGTATAAATGGTAATCTGTGTGGAACAAATTTGTTTACTTTATTTGTAACATAATAGCATCTGTGATTTTTCTTGAAATTTTCTAAACTTTTTCATAGTGGTTTGCTTATTGAGGGCAAAGGTATTATTATTATTAAAATATTGACATTAAGGGTTGAAGACAGAGAGGACGTCGTGTATCTCTAGTAGGGTCGAACTTAATGATGAATTTACTCATTGTTAGCATTTACGATTTTCTATAAAACTTATTTTTTCTTTAAAATTTAGATTTTTCCATTTTATAATAGATAAAATATAAACAGTTTTTGAATAACATATGATAACAGATGTAGCCACCAAGCTTTTACATGTTGTAGGGAAGATTGAAAAACTCTTAGCTGGTTTATCTAATGAAGACATGTGCTTGTATTAACATCAAAAACAGTCTCATCAAGGTTTATTGAAACTGTTTCTCAGCCAAAATACTAAAAAATTACATTATACACAGATCTTACTTTGCTTTAATTATGTGTATAAATATATAACAGTTATTGCACATTTAAATCATTTTTAAAATATTGCACCAAAAATTTGAATATTGTCCACAAAAAACTCTTTAGACTCTAGCAAATAAAACTGGGAAAGATTTGTTAGTGTCCAGGTATTTTTAATTTACGACTACATTCATAAAATTGAGTGGAAAAAGCTAAGAAAAACATTAATTTGAGACTTAATAAATTTACTATATAGTAGACTACATAACATAAAGTAAAATGTAGAAAAAGTACATAGTCGAAAATACAGTTTATATACAGTATTACTAAATAATACAATATTCTTTTGTGTTGCATCTAATAAAATATATACTTTTTAATAAAAATAAAAATTATATGTATACAGTGGGTGATCGGTTAACGAACAGATCGGACAACGAACAAATCGGATAACGAACACTTTTGCGAAAAATTTTTATGTTTGGACAACGAATACATGATTAGATAACGAACACCCCACAGAACAAACACAAGAAGAAGCGACGTAAAATACCGAATACCGATTGGACTTTCCTTGTCTTTGGGCAACAATTCGAAACTTTTCGGAGTGTGGGAGACTTCGAAATCTACGCTGAAGTCGGTATATACCGATCGGATAGTATTCCTTCGAACTTTAAAACTCTCCCTTATAATTCCAGCATTTTATTTTTATGAGAAAATAATTCTTTTATGTATTCGTGAGACTGTCAAGTAGGCACTCGTTAAGTTTTGCGTCTGTCTTTTTTTTTTTGTTAGGTGAGAATATAATAGCAAAGTAAAGAGTTGGCAGAAGATGCCTAATGTTGCTGGGCAGTATGGCGTTATAAGTCTACAGTNTTTTAATTTATATGAATGTTTAACGGAATAATATACAGCCTATGTCCACCCTGAGGTTACATTCTAAATATTGGTGAAAGAATTTTTGAAATCGGATGAGTAGTTTCGGAGATAACATGCTACATACAAACATTACCTCTTTATAATATTAGTATAGATATGTATATAAGTTAATTTACAGATTTTAAGTACATAATATTTTGGAATTTATAAAACATACCAAATTTTTATGTGGAAAAATATGTACACTAGAATCTTGTTTTAATGGATTGTTCAGGGTGCTGAAAATAATCTGTTGTTCTGAGAATCTGTCATATTGCAAACAATGGATTTCCTGTACACCCAAGAAAATATCTGTTATTCAAAAAATATCTAGTTTTTAATCCCCTACACATAAATAATATCTGTACTTGAAATTGTTCAGTCTCTTGGGATCTCTTTTCTTTATTCTATTGAAATAAACATATTGTGCAAGATCATATATTATGCCATATATATGTATGACAAAGCTGACAGAAATTGTATATACTGCAAGTACAAAAGGAGGCAAATTACATATGTCCATTAACACATTATTTGACTTAAACTTTAAGTGATATTAAACACTGTACTCCTATTTGAATTTTTATTTTGAAAGCTGATAAATTTCTGATGATTATTCTTATCTGTATAATAATATTTTAGAGAATTTAAAGGGTTAAGATGTAACAATTGTCATCCTACTAAGTTATCAACTTGTTGTTCTTTTCATTATTATAAAGTGAATTTTGATATTACATGGTGAACAAATTGTTTGACAGATCTGTGGCAAGGTTACTATATGTTACAAATGGGGAGGGTCTTGATCTTTATAAAACTTTTAGGGCCAACTAAGTATTGAATATTGTTCAGCCAAGATATGTGAAACAGCTTATAACTAAAAATTATTATATAATAATTTTGTTCTGTTGAATAAAAAAAGATATCGGAAATAAGACAATACAACATCTAAATGTTGTATGAAGAACTGGTTGCTGCCAAGTGAAGTTTTGAGGAAAAACAGATCAGATTTGTGGCTTTAAACTGAAAAAAATCTCTAAAAACTCTGCGTGTTTAAACATGTGCCTCGTGATAACCCACGAGAGGTTTTAGTATTTAATGGTTTTCTAATGAGTATAACAAATTAGTGGTATTGTACGGTTTTTAGAAAATATAATGAAAGTTTTGGACAAATATTTGCATTTTGAAAGAGTGTCAGATTAAGCAATCAATGATTAAATCAATAATCACTGCATTGACAAATTTCATATTAACAAATTTATTATGTAATATTATTTATTACTTTTAAGACAAAGCTGATAATAAAGTTTTAAATCTAAGCTCATTTAATATTACTGATATACAAATTTTCTAATTGTATTTTAGATTTAAATACAATGAATATTAAATTACTGTACGTGGCATTCGAATATATATGTAACGAGACACTATTCAGTGAATATAAATTCATACCTAAATAACATTAATTGATGAAGCAATTTTTATGAATTAATAAATTAATTTTTGAATATATATTAGTAGTATAGGTTTGATACACTATGGATTACAAATTTCTATGGCAAAAACATATATAATGTATGACACAAAATAGATTACACTTAAAATTTTTGGTTTTGTTTTGGAATAATGTTTGATTACAATGAAAAGTTATTTTGTGCAATCTTGTCTCAGACTTGGTGTATATCTGCAACAACATAGAGTGATAGATTAACACTGTTGCTATTTATATAGAAGTGACTGAGTTGCTAACATTTTCAAATGTAACACTAAGAAACAATTTGTCTATAAAATCTTCAGGAAGTAATTGATATCTTGAAACTAATTCCCAATCCTATAAATTTTGTAAGTTAGTTAAATGTTGATATTTTAAGACTAATTTAATATGTAATTTTAGTATGTTATTCTCTTGAATGTNATTTTTATTATTATATATAAATAAACGTAGTAAGAAAGTATATATGTTTTATTTTGGGGAGTCTCCAGAATGAATTAATTAAATCTCCATTAAAACCTATGGTAAATCGTTAATCGGTTAACGAACAATTCGGATAGCGAACAAAGCCTGGGAACGGATTATGTTCGTTAACCGATCACCAACTGTATATATAATCTTTTACACCAATCACAAATTTTAATGCTACAGTATGAGTTTATTTAACTTGAAATTGTGCAGCAGTAATGACTCATTCTCAATGCTCTCGAAATATCGAACGTTCCAGTATTTTCTAAATATTGAATTTTGTTGTGATATCATTGGTAGAGGCTTTAATGTATGTGGACAGCTATTTGTGTTGTTTTCTACACTCACTTCCGTTTTTATTCTCACATTATTCAACCTATTTGTTTTTTTACGTACAGAAATCTATATTCATTTAACAGAGATTTGCTTTTGCAAACGATATACCTGATACACAAACAATAGCAAATGCCTTGTAAGTACTTATAACTAAAAATTATTATATAATAATTTTGTTCTGTTGAATAAAAAAAGATATCGGAAATAAGACAATACAACATCTAAATGTTGTATGAAGAACTGGTTGCTGCCAAGTGAAGTTTTGAGGAAAAACAGATCAGATTTGTGGCTTTAAACTGAAAAAAATCTCTAAAAACTCTGCGTGTTTAAACATGTGCCTCGTGATAACCCACGAGAGGTTTTAGTATTTAATGGTTTTCTAATGAGTATAACAAATTAGTGGTATTGTACGGTTTTTAGAAAATATAATGAAAGTTTTGGACAAATATTTGCATTTTGAAAGAGTGTCAGATTAAGCAATCAATGATTAAATCAATAATCACTGCATTGACAAATTTCATATTAACAAATTTATTATGTAATATTATTTATTACTTTTAAGACAAAGCTGATAATAAAGTTTTAAATCTAAACTCATTTAATATGACTGATATACAAAATTTTCTAATAATATTTCAGTTGTAAATACAATGAATATTAAATTAATGTACGTGGCATTCGAATATGTATATAACGAGACACTATTCGGTGAGTATAAATTCATACCTAAATAACATTAATTCATAAAGCAATTTTTATGAATTAATGAATTAATTTTTGAATATATATTAGTAGTATAGGTTTGATACACTATGGATTACAAATTTCTATGGCAAAATATAATGTATGATATAAGATAGATTACACTTAAAATTTTTGGTTTTGTTTTGGAATAATGTTTGATTACAATGAAAAGTTATTTTGTGCAATCTTGTCTCAGACTTGGTGTATATCTGCAACAACATAGAGTGATAGATTAACACTGTTGCTATTTATATAGAAGTGACTGAGTTGCTAACATTTTCAAATGTAACACTAAGAAACAATTTGTCTATAAAATCTTCAGGAAGTAATTGATATCTTGAAACTAATTCCCAATCCTATAAATTTTGTAAGTTAGTTAAATGTTGATATTTTAAGACTAATTTAATATGTAATTTTAGTATGTTATTCTCTTGAATGTGTTTGATTGATTTTTATTTCCGATATTTTTTCTTATCATTAGAGTAACTGAATTAATTAATAAATTGATCATATTGAATACTGAAAATTCATACTGAAAAATTAAATTTTATTTCACGTATTTAATTTTTTTTTCAATAAATGAAATTGGAAATTTTTTATATATAATTGTAATTTCACTAATGAGAAAAGTCATAAATCAATTATTTACTTAAATTAGAATTTTGAATTATCATTTCTCAGTTTACAAATTGCTTAAAATGACAAATCTGTCTTTGTCTACTGATAAAGAGAAATGTTTTTCTAATCAATTGGCGTGGTGTTTGTAAGTCTAAAAACTAAGCCACAACTATTTGTATATATACTTTGTAATCGAATATAAAAGAAATGTTTATTTTATTACGAAATTGGTTTACGTTGTTTTTATACGAAAACCAACTTGATCACAATATATTTTCACTATAAAATTATATACCATTTTTAATATTAAATGAAAAGGAGTAGATGCTCACATATATTGATGTTTTAAACATTTACTACAACAAAGAATTTCATCGATAGAATAACAATTGTTTTCATCATCACAAACAACATTGTTTTAGATTTCACATTCATTATTACTAATTTCAATTATAATTTCTATATAACTTTCTTCTATATTATTATTTCTACTAATATTTTTTGAACATTCCTTGACAGTTTTTAAAAAAGATTTTTTCAGTAGTTTTAAATGGTGTGTTTTTTCAAAGATAATTTGAAGTATTACATCTTGTTTTTTTATTATAAACGAGATGCAATACCATTTCCTTAGTTATTTATTAATATTCCAATGTTGTCCCTGTAATCAGGATCAGTAACACTTGCATTGATTAATATACAGTGTTGCCTCGTATAATGTACTTAACCCATTCCAGGTGCACGTCCGTTAAGTGAATATTCCGTTATAAGAAACGCATTTTCTTATAGATATACGTGTTAAAACATATAATTCTTTCGCCAGCATAAAATTATCTTACTGTACCATAAAAAAATGAAAATGAAGCAGTCACCAATTACGCCGGTTAGTTAGATGTTGACAGGAGGAGGATGAGGAACAACTTTTTTTCACATATTCATACAGATACTGACTTTTTACACATTGCAGCAGGTTTTTTTATTGTTTTTCAATCGGAGTCAAATTCATAAGAGGCTACTGGGGCTTGCAGGGTCAACTCCACTTGTTCCATCCTAGTATTTTGGCAGCTGACTTCTTAAAAAACATGTCCAAGATGGTCTGTTTCTCTCTTTTTTCAACACCTCCTGGGAAATGACAGGCAAGTATGTCATGTAGAGATCATTGATTTTTTTGGTCTCAGCTCTGTTGGATAATGAGTGTTGGTTAACTCCTGAACCTCTCCCCATTTGTCAAGGAAGTTTTTGTCAACTTTTACTCCTTCTGATGATATCTCTCTTCGTTTCAATTGAAATCATTTCTTTGTTTTTTTAGAAAGCCATGATTTGCACAACACTTGAATAAATGTAAATACTCAGCACTGAGGAGTTTTACTGTACGTAAAAAACATGGGAGCAAGCCGAATCCAATCGGAACCTCTGTACAGTACTTCAGATATACTAATAATATAATCTAATAATACAAATATATTATAAAAATGGCAGATTGCCATTGGTAACAGCAAAAGAGTGAAAACATCGTTCACACTTGTTCGCAGAAAGTCCATTGTTCGCCTCACGTGACTATTAAACGGATAGTCCAGTGTTCGCAACGTTTGTTATTCAAAGTGTACGTTATACCAGTCACCACTGCATTATGTTTTAAATTTTAACTGTTTTATAAATTTGCTTTATTACTGAAAAAATAACGTTAACACTCGGTGTGCCAAAGGAAAACTAGCTTCTAGGCACTAGTCGATAATCAATTGAAGTGTTCTGAAATATTTCAAACGTTTAACTTAAATACGCAATTAATTAACAAAAATTTGATCAACAAAACTAAACTGTCATGAAACGTAAACTATTTGAATATTTTATAGTTGCTTGGAAAAAATGCCAAAATTCATTTTATCGAACTAATGTTACACATACAATTTCTACTTGAATTACAGTGCAATTAAAGAATTAACATGTATAAATGATACGTGATTATGTCAGAAATACACGGTCTTTATAATTATATCTACATTTAAATGGCGTTAAAAATAAAACTACTGGATAGAATGATATCAAACTTGGTAACAGGAAGTAATGGGATTTTATTTTCCGCAAAAAATAGTTTATAAACTCACCACCAGCAGGGAATGGCGCTGTATTCAATACTTTTAAACAAAATAAAGTATAATAACATCGGTTGAAAATGTTTTTAATCGTTTCTAAAACGTGTTAGAAAGCATGTTAAATGTGGCATCCAAAATTTTCTGAAAACAAGTTACATTTCTCCTGATATGCTATGAGCTACTGTTGAAAACATAGTACAGGTAACCCCTGTATAACACGGGAGTTACGGTCCAAAAAATTGCAGTGTTATGCGAATCCGTGTTATACGAAACATAGAACTATGCTATTTTTTCTTAGGTTCATACTTATAGGTTCATAGTTTTTTATAAGTTTTTTTTTTACTTATTTATTATTTAAGTAAATATTTTACCAGAGGATTATTCATCCTATATGATGATTTCAGAACGAGCATAATCAAGTGGTAACAGTTTTTGGTCGCTTTCGTTAATAGCAGCGACTCTGCAACGGGAGTGCGCTGCTGTTTGTAGGCATTTATAAACAACAGTGAAAGAACGCTGGCACCGCCCGCACTATCGATAGTATCGTGATGGAGGAATCTATAATTCTAACATTAGCTTTTAGAGGCAAAATGGGTCCCAATTGTAAAATTTAACCATTAAATAGATTATTGTTGAAAGAGCATTTAAAGTAGTCACGAAAACAATTAAAATGCTAGCGCAGATTTACGCGGAAGTATAAAAGAACACATCCTTTATTACTGTTCATATTGCATGAGGGTTTTACCCAATTCCCGAACCATGTTAGAAAATTACCGTGCTATAAAACCACCGTGTTATTCGAGAGTGTTCCCAATTCTCTAACCGTGTTAGAGTGAATCCGTGCTATAGAAGTGCCGTGTTATACGGGGGTTACCTGTAATTCGATTTAAATTGCTTATTGAGCGGTTTGTTCGTCCAGTTAAAACTTTTAAGTTTATAACGTTTTCAATGATCTCCTTATCAATTACATTATTTGTTGATAATTAATTTATTGATTTTATGGCTACATAATCTAAGTATTTACATTAATCTTTTGTTTTAAAAACTTATCAAAAAAATTTCTTTTGTTATTTTTACACAAAAGTTAAATTTTTCAATGAATTTAAAAAAATTGTTAATTTAATTAGAAAACTGTTATACACGGGGGGAAATCCGTACTGTGGAAAACAATTTTTTTTGTGCTTTACAGATATCAAAATTGCTCAAAGAAATAAGTTTAGTGATTCCCAATTAACTAACTTCATTAGAATTAATAGAGGAGAAGGTGGTATTATGAAACACTGCGGGTATTAGGGAACCACCCCATTTCGAACTGATAATAAAGGCGAACTGTAGCGGAATGTGGCTGAACTGAACTAGGCAGACATTCATAGCAAGGGGAAAACCCCGTTTTACTTCAGTTAATCAGTTGACTGTATTTAATCAGCAAATTTGTTTTTTTTTTTCAAAATTCGCAAGTTTTGAATGCTAGGTGAATTTAATTATTTTTAAAATATAAATCATGTAGTTTTAGGTTCACTGGTGCATGTATTCTGTTCCAGAGACTTAGGGGTACATATTAATCTGTGTGATTTTTAGGTTTTTAAAGTTTGGTGCAGACAGGAATTAAGTTAACCCAAGATAGAGATGCGTTAAATATGGATCTTATTGGTGCTTTTAATACGGAACCCAACTCTCCTGGTGCTCAGTATTACCAACAAATTCAAACCATAAAATAATGTTTTTACGTTTTATTTTATTTATGAAAACATTTTTTAAATTTAAATACTATCTTAACAAGAAATAAAATGTAAGATAACAATCGAAATAAACATTTTTTTCATGAAAAAAAATATCATTTGCTTACAAAATAGCGAAATTGAACATTGGCGAAGTGACAGTATTGTCTGGTAAAGTGAATAGTCAACAAGTAAGTTCAAACTTTTATGTTTATTTATTTGAAAAATAACAATAAATGTAGCAGTTGTGATAAATGGGCACACTGTTCTTGTGCCAATATTAAAGTGATGATTACTCTATTGATATCTTCTCATCTGTTGACTCTCCTTTTGACTTGCCTGACGAGGAGACACCTGGTTTTAAAAATCACATGTCTGTTTTGTTATGGGTTGTTTGCAGATGATAGTCATGGGAAGGTGTGAGTGCAATGCCTAATGTGCGCTACGTGGACACATAAAGATTGTGCTGATGTTGAAACGGAGCATTATATTTGTGAATTTTGTAAATGATTAGCTTCTTCTTTGTACATTGTATTATAATGTGTTGGGTTTAGTGGGTTATACTCGGTACACACCGGTGGCTGTGTACTATGCCGGACCAGAGTCAAGGCATAGCAACCAAAACAAAACTAAAATTAAATGTGTGTGTCAGTGTCAGTGTCTGTATTAAGGAACTTCCTAATAATATGGCATGTATTCAATATAGTGGCCTTCTGTAGTGTGATGTATGTATTTCTACTCAATTGTAATGTTCCCAGGCTTTTGTGTAGCGTGTGTGGTATTACACCTGTACAGGAGAGAACGACAGGTACAATAAGCTTGTCCCTACCAGGAGCTTGTGCTCCAGCCTGCATTGCTCTATGGATCAGTAAAATTACTGGGCTCTCCCACCACGACCAGGTGGTGACCACGGGAAAGTTATTATTATTATTATTATTAAATCATTTTTGCGTTAAAATACATTGGAGTAAATGATTTTGTAATTATGTAACATTCTTTGTACTTTCCTATTTTTTTGGCTACATTAGAGCATTTTTTGAAAATTTACAGTAAGGTTTCATCTTACCACCCGATTTTCTCTAAGCTTACTTTCTGACTTTTTGTACAAAAGCCTTAAAACCATACTTATAGTTACACTAACCAAAAATTTAATCAGGAACATTTAGTTTAATAGTTACAAGTACTTTCTGCCCAAAAATATGGGTGTAGTTATGATACCTTGTTTACAATTCACTAAAATGTGATTGGGGTCCATAATACAACCTTCTCCTTTACTAGTATCATAAACGCAGACATTAACAATATTATAATGTAATATTACAATGTAAAAGATCGCATTGAATTCATTTTTATTTTGTGTGAATACAATTTTTTTACAGTACTGTTTGTAATTATATATATTTTTTATTAAAATTTCATATGTACATTTTGAACTTTTTAGCAGTATATACAGTATACCACTATAACAAGTGGTACATATAATGCGGATTCGTATATCGCGGCAAAGAATTGCGACCGTATTCGTATAAAGACGCTAAAAGAGACACGTGTAACGCGGTAAAACATCATCGCCGATTCGTGTTGCGACAGGATTGGGCGAATCTGGACCAATAGTGAATATTGCACAAAATTCAATATCAGAGTAAAATAAATTTAAAAAAAAATTATAATAAGGTTTACCTTGTTAACCGAGCGCCCACTGTATAACGATCGTTACGAGTGGATTTTGTGATAAATAGTTTAAAAAGTAAAGAGGTTTTAGTCGAAAAATACGACAATTAAAAAAATCATTTTTTTGTAAAATTTCACTTAGTAGTAAATAAACAAAACATTCAGAAAACATTTTTCGGTACACTTTTTAACTATTCGATTAAGTATTTTTGAGTTTTTTAATAACACCGAGACATTGACATTTACAGAACGATTTTATTTATTATCGGATAGATAGTTTATTATTGATTTTCGATAAACCATTGTAGAAAATCTCGATTTTTACAGAAACCTTTATAAATCGAAGTTGAATTTTTACCCCTGACCAATTCCACTAAACTTGTGTTTTTTATATAACATTCATAATACTTATGTTGTGTTTATATACGAAACTATTATAAACTATTATTTTAAATTCTAAGTATAATACTATAAAAATACTCACATGATGCATGGAAAACATCGAAAAAACTCAACTGTATTTCAGTATAGTGTGTACTAAGAATGGAACAAATTGATTTTCTCTATGACAACCCACGTACTTGTTGTCATAGAGGAAATATTAATGTTTAGGTTTAACTGATCGAAAATTTTTCTAATTATATTTGGTGACTTTAATTATATTTTGTCAAAAATGTTCGATGAAAATTGAAAATAATCTCGGTTTTTTTGTTTCAGAAACAAATTTTATAGATTCATACATAGCTTTTACTTTTTTTAAAGTTTTATATATTTTTAACATTGAAATTCAAAATTAAATTACGTATTCATTATCGATCAATGTAGCCTAATTTACATAACAAAGTGAGCATTTATTAAGATTACAATTTCGTTTCGAATTACATTTTTGAAAATAGAGAATACTATGGTTTTCTACAAAGTATTTTATTATATAATTATATAAATTTACAACATGTTACTATACTGTGAGTTGCTCAAACGTGAACAATTGTTAATCATATTTTGTGATTATTCCTTCAAATGGGAAAACCAGTTAGTTTGTTATTTATTATTCTTTATTGTAAGTTATTTTCAGAGTGGAATTCACTATTGAAATAAGCAATGATGATATTACACAAAATGGAAAAAGCTAAACAAGATTAGAAAAAAGGTTTTGAGAATCACTATTACTGTTTATTGTCCAGCACATCCAAAAATATATCAATTTGTGCAACTAATGAGGATTAGGTTCTAATTCGGACCTGACTCGCTATATTTCCACGTATTCTTCGTCTGTCGAAAATGTATACTGGGAAGAGATTCCCACAGATATTCGTTTTTGTTACAATCTCTCTTAGTCTTGTCGAATATGTGTTGTCTTGCTCTATTCTATCATTGAAATCCAATTGAATTTCCTAACGCGCAACTAATAAATTTTCTACCACAGAAGAGTGCGAGTTTTTAACAAATCTTGCACCTTTCTGTTAATTAAAGAAATGGTCAAAATTTCAAGACTATTGTGTACTGTAATGTAACTTGTAAAATAATATGTTTTGCAAGTTAACGTTGTTCACAGTTACCTTCTTTACAAGAGTGTAACTGTGGATTTAACCGGTTGTCATAGAAAAAATCGATTCCTGAATGTAAAATTTGCTTGACAAAATAGTACAATAATTAATCATTTCATTTATTGCGTGTTTATAACCAGCAGAAATAAGTAATAAACAACAGTGTTCCAATAAATTGTACTGTCTTCAAATATAAAATAATAAATTTAATTAGGCTACATCCTCTATTCATCATTTATAGGCCTAAGTGATGATTACAATAAATAGAATGTATACACACAATTAATTGACGCTACCAATTGGCCATCTGAAAATCAAAGGGCTGAAAGTGTATAATCGAAAGAAATTGCTTTTACAGTACAGTAATACCTCGACTTACGCTACCCCGACTTACGCGAACCCGGAGTTACGCGATTTCCAAATCTCGTCGATACGTCTTTTGTTTGAGCGCCACTCTACTCTCGGTTACTCACTCCCCTCACACCTATTGTTCGGCTTACATGTTCGGACGTTTGGGCGGAATCGACGCATAGCTACAATTTATTTTGTGTTATTTATTTCTGTGTTTGTTATATCTACGGAGACTCGAGAGACTCTATGTAGTGATTTCTTGTAACCGTGAACGAATCAAAACACGAGATAAGATTAACGAGAACATTTATTAGCTTACATACATCCGACTTGGATTTTACACAAATTGCAAAATTATACCCCGACTTACGCGGTTATCGCTCGGTCCCACCTATCGCGTAAGTTCGGGGTATTACTGTATT
>NW_019384715.1:43421-74930 GCF_000671375.1 Centruroides sculpturatus | reverse complement strand
GCGGAATCGACACATAGCTACAATTTATTTTGTGTTATTTATTTCTGTGTTTGTTATATCTACGGAGACTCGAGAGACTCTATGTAGTGATTTCTTGTAACCGTGAACGAATCAAAACACGAGATAAGATTAACGAGAACATTTATTAGCTTACATACATCCGACTTGGATTTTACACAAATTGCAAAATTATACCCCGACTTACGCGGTTATCGCTCGGTCCCACCTAGCGCGTCAGTTCGGGGTATTACTGTAATTATTTCACTTTAATATTTTTTATCTTTCAAACAGTGTTTGTCATCGAGACCTATGTGAATTCCGTTTTATGTATTAATTATTCGCTAAACTAAAGTATGTAAATTCTGTAGAAAATAATGTATCTCATCATTTAAACGATGTCTTTTTTAATCGGCTAAAATTTTTGCAATTACATGCAATATCTTGCTTACTTTTTTCTATGAATACCTATTGTTATAGTATTTTAGAAAATACTTCTTTTGTATATTAAATTAAGTATAATTTATAATTATACATTACAGTTATCTTCTATGTACATTATTATTATAAACATACTTTTTATTTTTAATTTCTAAGATTTCTTACACTTATTTTTATTGGTTACCGTGAACAATGAAAAATCACCCTAGTTTAAAAATAATACAGTTGATTTGAACCAAGCATTAAATAGTTAGTAATTTCACAGATTTAAACGAATATGCAGCTTTAGAAGACATCTTTATTGTTTTCTTTCATTTCAGTCACTACATAATGAGAACTTTGTAAGAACGTTAGATGTTCACTATTTCTACAGAAAGAATTGCACAGTATTGAGTAAAAATTCCTCGACACAAAAAAGTGCTTAACATGTATTAGTTCAATACTCAAAATTTGAATTCCATGTGCCAAATTTCTTGTTTGTGCAATTTTAGAGACAAAAGCGAGCAAACATTGAGTTATCACGTAGTGACACTTTGTTCCAGATCGAGATTTATAAACAACTAAATAATTTGCGTAAAATGTTAGATTCCGAAAAGGTTTCGAAACCTTACGTTCACATAGGAAGAACATGTAAACAATTAAGTTTCAAGATCGACTGTCTCAGGTTGATATCGAGCTTTAAGAACATTGTAACTGTTTATAAAAATACTCGAATAATAAAGTTTCTAACTCAATTATAGAAAAAGCAGCTAAGATTGAAAAACAGCCAAAGATAAGTAAAAAATTAAAAAGTCTCAAACTTCATTATCTATCATCTTGTTTATCTTAACATAAATGTTGATTTAAACAAAATGATAGAGAATGAAACGATAAAAACAAGTATTTCAGTTTAAACAACGTGATATTATGACGATGTCAAGTTGTCAACAAACTCCATGATGTGTGCTTTAATAAAATTCACACAATAATTCATACGTTTGTACACATATGTTAATTCTTGTATTCTATTTAATGTTTTACTTACTTTATCTGTCGTATTTTTATTAAAGATTTTCAAATCTACAAAATCGGCTTGCCACTGATCGTCGATATGTCTCATAAGTCTTACATTTTTCATTTTTTTTCGAATTGGTTTTTGTTTAGTATATTCATTTTTCTAATGTAATATCTCTTCTATTTCCTTTCTATTTATAGCAGTTTTTTTAATTAACTTCTTCTAAAATAATTTGTTTTTTGATAATAATACACATGTTTTTTAAAAAACATGAAATGTTTTGGTATCACAAATTTTACAAGATTTTTTTTGCTATAATTTTTTTAATAATGACCGTTTTTGTTGTAGTTTCTTGAGTATTATTTCTATTTGTTCATTCTTACAGTCAAACAGTATATTTTCCCAGTTTTATTTTTATATTTATATCAGGGCTGTAGAGTCGCAGTCGGAGTCGGAGTCGGAGTCATGGAGTTTTGGTGTTTTAGCTGGAGTCGGAGTCGGAGTCGGTAGATTTTTACGCGACTCCACAGCCCTGATTTATATAGAGGAAAATTATTAAACCTAAGTTGTTTTCTTTCTATAAGTAATTTGCTAATTATTTTATTTATTCTTTTTCCAATTGTTGGATTTTTAGTAGCATGTAATTCATTTAACGTATTTTTATCTCAAATTTTAGTAACTTTTTATTATTTTTATCTTATGAATTAATTAAAAGTGTCATGTGCATTCGCACTATTAGTTCTGCACTATTTATCCTAAACAAATAGTGTAAACCATTTTTTTATAAGATAAATTAAGTTTTAAGCTTTTTTACTTCATAAAATCTAAGTTCCATGACCCATAAAATTATGCCCTGTTAAATGCGTTTCTAATTGTAACATTTTATTTCCATTATTAATAATTCCTGTTCCACTTTTTCATGTATTTTTCTATAAATTTGTAACCTAATTTGTTATCTATAACTATATATATATATATATATAAATGGGCATGTATGTCCCTATGTTTCACTTTTTCGCCAAAACTACACATCGCACGTGAATGGTGTTTGTATGTGATAGTAGCCTCAAGTCTCCATTCGTGCACCAGGGAGTTGCGTCTCGATAGCTATAAGGGTGCGGGAGATATGAGGCTGAAAGTGGTTGAAAGTGGCTTTCTATTTCGAATGTTTTGTTCGAATATGTTCAAATTCAATTCTAACAATGTTCGAATTAAATTCGAACATAAAATTCGAATATTGGTTCGATTATAGAACGATTGTAAACGTTTCAGAAACGTTGAAAATAGTTCGCTTGACTTGACGTGAACAGGAGACGTTTAGAAATAGAATCGGGACCAGGTCTCTAATTAGTCTGGAAACGGGGGACTTATTTCTTGCATTTTGTGAAAACGGGAAAGATTGACTATAATGTAATTATCTTAATTTTCACTATCGTTACTTTTTAAAAACCCAGCGAAGTGGGTCCTTGCAGCTAGATTCTAGATTACTTAGAAAAACAATCTTTTATATATATAAAAAAAACTATACTACATACAAATGTACGAACAAATAAAAATCCAGCTAAGCGGGTCCTTGCTACTAGTTTCAAATAAATTTTCTGCTCTGATATAGTACCAGTTTCAAATAAATTTAATTACTTTTTTTAAATATTTATTAATTAATTTATATCCTTTGTTTATTTCTGATAACTTTAGCGAATTCTCAACAATTTCGATTACTAGCCATAGTAAACACGGTTGCTAGGAAATTTATGATGAAAGTAGATACATCAGAAGCTTTAAATACATATTTTCCTAATGTCATTGATAAACTAATACTGGTGCGGTATTCTACTGGTTATATTAGCCTACACTAGTATTTACAATACAGAATAATCATCCAATTGAAACTAATATTATTTTAGTGAATACAAAAAACTTGTTTTTAATATCTGAATATTGGTACATATTGGTAAAACACTAATTATAAAAATTGAATTGTTTTGTTTGGTTTATCGTATAAATTTTACAAAAGTCTTTACTAAACCCGAAGCTACTGATATGCTGCTTTTATTGACACTTCAAAATCTCCTAATAAGCACGTTTTGGAAGTGAAGAAAAAATTTTTTAAGCTCAAATAAAGAAGAATGTAAGTACTAATAAAAAAGGAACAAGATCAAACCATGGATACCAAGTAAACAAATGATGTTTGGGTTATTCAACAATTCTAAGAAAATCATTATGTAGCAATTTTACAAAATTGTACATGATAATTTATTACTGTCGTCAAAATGTCTGCCCAATTTTGAAAAAATAATTTGGGAGATGAAGTCCGACAGAGGATATGTTGAAACTGTAAAAGAAAATACGCATAATAGCTATGCGTGAACTTCCAACGAAAACCGAAAATCACGTTTCATTAGTTCAAACCTTCGTCGTGAAGGCAGATGAAAGATGGCCAGCACGACTCTATTGTTACAGGATAAATATAATGTACAAGAACATGCCCCTATTGACGTCGGGTGGAGAATTAAATAAATTAAATATGCCATTAAAAATTGCATCCCTATACTGTGACGATGTCACAATAAGTAATTCTCGTTAGATTTGTGTCGTAGAAAATATCGAATAAACACATGATCTGTGTGAATTTTGAAAATGAATGTGTGGAACAAGTCCTTTAAAATATCAAAACAGTAAAATAAATAAATGGCTTGGCTTTATAAACTCAACTGTATTTATTTCTTTCGATGTTTTTGAATAATTAAAATTGAACAAATCAAGAATGTTGCATAACTTTGCTTGGGCCTGCAACTTCGTCATGACAATTTGTAAAATGTTAAATATCAATTCTAAAATATAATTAGAATATTTAATATTTATTGTGATCTGAAAGATGTGTATTCATATAATCATCCCTTTCTTAACATTATAACATAGACTTGACATTCAAACCTAACTGAAGAGTGTCATGTTGAAAGTTTGCACAAGATTTTAGTTGCATCTGTATGTGTGTAAACGTAATGAATTCTTATGAAAGAATTATAATCTTATATAGCAATTTTTTCTTATATCCAATACATGATTAGGCTAACAGTTGCAAACATATTTATTATAAATCATTTAAAACGTAAATCATTAATATTGCAAATTCGTTTTAATCTGTATAAATAATTTTATTTTCGAAGAAAGTATTAATATATTGTAAGAAATAATACTGTAAAGTAATCTTAATGCTAAATTATTATCCATCTTGACCCGTTATAATAAACGTTCTAGAGTATATTTTTAATTCCGTATTCACTAAGGTAAACCTGATTTCCGCTTTGCGTGTAAAACTTCACGAAATGTTTAATATATTATATACAATCGAAAAGGCCTATAATGACTTATAGATTATTTCCACTTTATATAAATTAGAATATATTGAACAAATTTGAAAATTTGTTAAATATATTTTAATTTGAACGAAATTGGCTCGTAATGAGTTTCTGCATATATAATTAACACTGAGAATATTAAATAGCTTTTAAAATATTCAATTATTAATTTTGTATCATGTAATGTATTTAATTATCAAATATCTGAATTACGATCATGCATTGTGTCAATTGAAGAGATGAGGCTACTAAACGCTTGAGCAATCTTGCGTGAGAGAATGCAGCCTGGAGACCATTCTATAAGAAACTGGTCCACAATCACGTGTTAGACAAGTAAAGATGAACCTACAAGTAACGTTAATGTTCGGTAATTTTAAGCTATCAGCTTCCAGTAATATTAATAGTAAAACAGCATAATTTTATACTTGTATATCATTTCTTATATATTGAAAAACGTAGGTTTTTTTACGTGCCAGAAACTCCTCTTATTCCAGAAGCAGGGCATACAGTTAATATATGGAAATCATAAATATGACATGTAAAATTTATTCGAATTATATTAATTAAACAAAAATATTAAACATACAATAAATAAAACTTCTTTATACATGTAATTACCAAGACACCTCGTAAAGAAATTACCGTCATGAAAATAATTACATAATTTTCAGTAATGTTAAAATAAAAACTGACATTTTTTACTTTAAAAAATTACAAAAACTGTCATTATCTACTCACAGATTCACTCTTCTATATCTTTAATATGAGGTTTTTCATTTCACAGTGAATTCCACTCTAATGTATGAGCTGAATACAGGGAGTTTTCCAGATTTTTATTCACGTGNACTGTAATGGCAGCAGTCCTGACTGTTCGTACTCCCGACATTCTCCTCCCGGAGGGGAGTCGCCGGCAGGCCGCCAAGTGCCAAACGTCACTAGTTATTGATTTAATTGTTTTCTCGGTTAATATTACCTATAGTTTCGAAATGGCAGCGCTTGTTACTGTTCGTGATCCAGACAGACTCCTCCCAGAGAGGGGACACCGGCAGGCCGCCAAGTGCCAAACGTCACTAGTTATTCATTCACGATAGTTCTTGAACAAAATAAATAAATAAAAGGAAAAGAAAACGTCTAATAAAAATGTAGCTAATCTAAAGGAAACGAAACGAACCCAACCTAACCGAAGCGCGGCCATTTTGGAACCATAGATAACATTAATCGTTTACTCTTCCTTAGAATTTTGCTAATTCTAGCAAATCTAGTGAGCACCATTTCTTTTTCATCTTTATTATATCCTAACACAGATTCAGAAGAATTCCAATTATTTTTTAATATAACAAAGCATCTCTTTATGGGGCATTCCTGTTTTCAATGCTGACTCAGCACTGATCTCAACGTTCTGTAAAAGTCATTCCTTTTTTCAACATAGAAGTGACGCTGTTGTCAGTGCTGACTCAACGTACTCAGCTCTTAATAGATATGTTGACTGCTTCTTTATAATGAATTATGGGTAATTAGAAACAGATTTCAATGAAAAATGGCAACAATGCAGGAAATGCAAGTTACTCTTGATAACAAAACATATCACTTTGTGGTTGATAAAAAGACAAAAAAATGATGACATAGGGTAATATTTTTAAAAATTGAATAGCATTTCAGGTAAGCAATAAATTTATTGAAGATCATTTGAGGGATCTTTGTTGGTCGAATTTAGGACCGAAATCGTCAGTGTACTGACACTTAACAACCAATTGATGTTGAACACTTAAATTCTATTTTGAACGTCTAATATATTTTTTGATTAATGTAGTAGTAAATATATGATTTTTTTATATTAATTCTCAGTTTAAGTTACCTACGAATTCAGAAATGTACTCTCGAGTTAAGTCAGTTCTTTGACTTATAACATCCCATTTAACATATTTTTCGAATCACCGAATACTATTTTCTTCTAGTGGTGAACTCAGTAATTTTTCTCAATAAACTGATATAATGTGTTTGTATTCTATAAGAAAAATATCTATTTTAAAATTATAAACTTATACAGCAATCTTTTCTTATATTGAACATTTGATAAAGCTAAAAGTTGCAATGATGTTTTATATAAATTGTTTAAAACATAAGCATTAGATTTACAAATCATGTTTAATTTGTAAAAAACAATTGTTATTCTTGTTATAAACTATTAATATTTTTTGAGGAATAATATGTAAAGATATCTTAATGCAAAATTATTATTTATCTTCTAAATTTATGTATTTTATTAACATGTAAGACTAAAATACAGGAACTTTAACACGTTTTTCAGTTATGACTTATACATAATGTAGTAGAAAACTATTGGTTTATCAAAACTTTTGATAATACAATGCATTGCAGCCAACAGCCAATCAGAGAATGCTCATTGTGTCTATCCACAAACTTGGTGAAGTAAGAATTCGCTTTCTGAATTAAATCAGCTAGCAAAATCGTACTGTGTTTCACCAATTTTAAGTTTATTGCTTCGATCAAACGCGTTTTAAAAGAATATATTTAAATAATTGAACTGAATAAAATCTCAAAGTCAGAAATTATAAAATTGTTTTTATTGACTATTTATGGTTTGCCGAAATATTTATTATTATAAAATACATATATAAAAGCACTAGTCTTTCTTTACGTTTACAGGATACGAAAGATGTTATGTGTAAGCCATAAATATTTTTTATGTCCATTGAAACAATATTATTTTGAAGTTATGTTAATCATGGTTTTAGCTTATTTAGAATAATGATAAATCTTTATTTTTTTAATATTATTTTGTAGTTTAAATTGTTTAATTTGAATTATGTGCAGCCTCTTCCAGAATGTCTAACAGTCAAAGAAAATTGTCTGATTACCGGTACAAAAGAAGAAGGCTGGAAAAGGAAGCCGAAAGGCAAATACAATTTATCGCGTTAAAAAATATAACCCCGAGTTGTACCAAAACAAATGACGACTCTGAGAATTCAACATCAAGTCCGATTATAAAAGAAAATACAAAATCATCAAAACATGATTATGACAAACAAATGGACAAAGTTTCTAAATCAATTGGAACTGACAACACACTGACTCTATCATCACCAGATGAAAGCATTGAAAAAATTGACACCAACGTGACTCCCACAGGAAGCATTCTACAAACTTTGAATACAGATCCTGCACTGTGGCCAAAAATTTTAGGAGACGCCGAAAGAAATTTTTTTAGTAAGACAAGGAAATTTGTAATCATGCAATGGTTTAGGTGGTTAAACCATTGCATGATTACAAATTTCCTTCCATCGACACTGGACGACATTTTAGCGTTAATTATTATACACGAATTTTAAGCAATGGAGAGCAAGTCTTACGAGACTGGCTAGTACACTCTCTTTCACAAAACTGCGTTTACTGCTTCTGTTGCAAAATTTTCGGCTGTACAGTTAGTTCTTTTTCAAAGGAGGGTTTTCAAAGTTGGAAGCACCTCGGCGAAACTTTAAAAGAGCATGAAATTTTCAAAAATCATATTCGAGCCCAAACATCGTGGCTAGAAATGAACCTAAGGTTGAAGTGTTGTAAAACTATAGATGCGGCCTCTCAAATAATTATTAATGCTGAAACAAATCATTGGAACGAGTTTCTCCTAAGAATCGTAGCAATTACTAAAATTCTTGGTAAAAGTAGTTTGGCTTTTCAAGGTACAAGCGACAAGTTGTTTGAGTATAAAAACAGTAATTCTTTTAACGACGGTATCAGTATGGCATCTGTCATAAGAACCAAACTTGCTGAAATAGTAATGATTGATATAGACGAAAAGATTAACAAAATACAAGGAATAATATTATATAAACGATACGTTGATGACATTTTGATCATATACGACAATACGGAAATTACAATTAAACAGATAGAAGTATTTATAAATACTATATATAAAGAAGGCCAGTTTAAGATAGAAAAAGAAGACATTGTCAATAATAGTATAAATTATTTAGATATCGTTATTAAAAGGAACGTAAATAGCGTAGAATTCGAACCTTTTAAAAAGCTCTGTTCCACTAATACAACCATTAAATACGATTCTCACATACAACTATATATAAAACAAAACATCTTTAATACGGAATATAATAAAATTGAAACCAGAACCAGCAAGCTCACCAATATGGCCAAACATATATATATATAACTGTAAAAGAATTTATTTTGTATGGATACCCTAATCGACTAATTAGTACATGGGAAAAAAGTAAATGATAAAATAACTGACAAGAAACATGATCAGAAGAAACAAAGCCCAGATATGAAATATATTAGTTTCTCGTATATAAAAGGTTTATATGAAGAAATTGATAAAGAAATGCGAAAAGTAAGCATAAACTTTCACCTAAATACAAAAAACTGCAATCTAGCATAAAAAACAAAAAATGTACATAAAAAAATAAAGAGACGAAAGAAGAAACCAAGAATGTAGTCTACGAAATTTCATGTATTTGTAAAGATGCCAGCATCCATATAGGTGAAACTGAACGTAAGCTAAATACAAGATTAAAAGAACATATTGCAGATATGAAACATCATAGATTAAATTTTGTCTTTCATGATCATTGTCTACTAAATAATTGTAATATAGATAAAGCTAATGTAAAAATCTCATATAAAGAAAAAAATACGTACAAGGTATAATAGAAAATTCAAAGAAAGCGTGGCTATTATAAACTCCAAAAATTGTATAAATAGGAACTTAAGCGTAAAATAAGCAATGATTGATTGAAAATATTGTAAATATAAAATTTCTAAGAGAAATTTATTCTTCTAGTTGGGAGAATGAGAACTCGTGATATATAAGTGTCATTGCATACATTGCCTGTTTAATGGTATGTTTTTAAAAAATATACATGTGTTTGGATTAAATTTGTATAAAGTACTTTTTGTAAAATGTGATAATCCGATATTGTATTTTTTGTTTAGTTGACTGATGAGGGGTAAGTGCTCGAAACGTGTAGAAGTACAGGTATCAACTGAATAAAAATGGAAAAACAGCCAGGTGTTTAATTAATAATACAATATTGTGTTCAACACTCAATCAGATAATTTCTTAAAAATAGTTGAGTTGATATCTCAATTTGATCCAATTATGGAAGAGCATGTTCGTAGAGTGCTGAAAAACAAGAGACTAAAGCTCACTATCTCGGGGAAAATATGCAAAACGAGATAATAGATCTTCTGCATCAAAGTGTAAATCTCATATTATTGATGAAATAAAGAAATCAAAATATTTTTCTGTAATTTTACACTGTACTCCAGACAATAGTAAGGTAGAGCAAATGACTTATGTATTCAGATATGTTTCAATTAATACATTTGACGCTGATGTTTAAATTAAAATTAAATAAAGCTTTTTAGGCTTCTTACCAATCGAAATATCCACAGGAAAACAAATCTCTAATATTATAATTGGAGAACTTAATGACTCAAGTTTAAATTTGCAGGATATCAGAGGGCAGGGATATACGACAAATATGAGGGGCGATAAAGCGGGAGTGCAATCTAGAAATAAACAATATAATTTGCAAGCATTCTATGTTCCGTGTAGTAGTTACTCTCTCAATTTTGATATGGCTAAAGCATGCTTGGAAGCCGCTAACTTCTTCAACACGGTCCGAAAAATATATTTATTTATTTCGGAATATACTTTTCGATGGGCAATACGTTTCAAACATGTTCAAGGTTTAACTTTGAAACTATTGAGTGACACTAGATGAAAGAATAGGATAGCGACCTTAAAGTCTTTGAGATTTCATTTGGGAAATGTATACGACGCCTTGCTAAACATTTACGAAAACCAAGAAACTGATAATTTAATAAGAGACAAGGCCTCGGGTTTATTAAATTGTATTAATTAAACAATTTAAGTTTTTGTGTTCATTAGTTATTTGGCATAAAATTCTGAATTCCATTAATTCAATAAGCAAGTTGATGCAAACAAAAGACTTTGATCTAGCCTTTGCACTCGATCTCTTACAAAACAGCAAAATATTTTTCAAGAATCTGCGATCGGATTCGTCTTTCGACAAAACTATTATTGATGCAAAAGTACTTGCTACTAAAATTGATGTGGAAGCTAATTTTGGATCAACAATAACACGACACCACGTTAGAAGAAGGAAAATGAACTTCTTATAGAAAGCACAAGATGAACCCATCAAAGACCAAAAGAAAAATATAAAATTGCGCTTTTTTATTTTACAATCGATCAAGCACTAAATGCACTAGATGCTAGATTTGAACAACTTAGTAATCAAAGTAACTATTTTCAATTCTTATATAATATGTACGATTTAAATAATTTGTCAAAAGAAATGCTACTAAAACACTGTAAGAATTTAGAATGCATTTTAACTGATGGTGATTTTGTTGACATAAATGGGGTAGAATTAGAGGAGGAAATTTCAGCAGTATTAATTAATAACTTTTTACGTTAGACTACTACACAATATCGTCTTAATAGTTTGGCCATATTGGCATTTCAACATGAAATTGCTGATTAAGTAGATTTAAAAGATTCAATAAAAAGTTTGCAGAACTGAAAGTAAAAAAAAAATTTGTGACATTAACGGATATGATGTTACCTTGTTTTATTTTCAAAATAATGACATTGTGATTGTTTGTGCAATAATACATGTTTGATGGCATTTTAATATGTAGAAAAGTACATGGTTAATAATTTGTGGCTAGGTACAGATATTTTTCAATTAATTTTTACTGTTTTGTACTGCTTGATTATAAATATTATGTTATATGTTTCTTTTTAAATATATGCTTTTATTAAAATTTATATAAAATAATTTAATTTTTATTGAAAAAAAATATGTACCTTTATTTTAAATATAAATAAAGGTACATATTTGGATATTTGGTATATAAAAATATGTACCTTTATTATAAATATGTATATTTTAAATATGCACCTCTATTATATATATATATATATATACAGTNTAAGAGTAAAGACAAGTTTTATTTTATTTTATTTTTTTAAATTTTGAATGTTAATAACGAGTAAAATATTCATTAAGAGATATGACACATGACCACTTTTATGTCTTCACCCTGTCGACTTTTAATTAACAACCAAAATTTAATAGTATTAATGCCCCTTTATACGCGAGCTACAGTGCCACATTTCGTCTCTTAAACTTTACCTGTTCTGAGATATTGTTTAATATCTCACAACAGAAAATAAAGAAATTAAACAAATTAGACGCCAAAACACACGCCCGCTGATTTTTCCACTTTATTGACTTTTTTGAAAGGTTGGAGAGGTCTCCAAACGTGTAGATTTGCAAAATAAAAAACTTGGAGGGTCAAATTTAACACGATTCCAATACTTTTCCGTTTTATATACATAACAAGTTGGTAAGTAAAATGGAGTAGAAGTCAGCGGATTTTTTGACAACTCTGACTCCGACTCCGCCTCCTGCTAAAACATTAAAACTCCACGACTCCGACTCCGACTCCACAGCCCTGGTTAAAGATTAAATCTATATAAATAAATAAAGAAATTGATGTAATTACCTGTTACGGATCAGTAATGAGTTAAAATTTATGAATGTTTTTAATTAAAATTTTAATTGGATATCTGTTTTATGTCATTTGCAATTAAAATAATAACGAAGTTCATTAATCGTTGCGTGACGTTATGAAATTTTGTTTTCGAATGTTTACGATTAATATTATTTAGAAAATAAATGCCATTTTCATAAAAAAAAGTTATATTAACGTTTTATAAACTTTTAAAGTTAACGATAGCATTTTTCGGCCTTCTCCAATTACTGGTAAGTATCTTTATGTGTTTGTAGATGGGCAGAGATCGATCTAGCGGTTACGTCGTCACGGACAAAAAAATAAATTGCCATCCCTTAAGAAAAAAATAATATATATATATTATTTTTTTCTTAAGGGATGGCAATTTATTTTTTTGTCCGTGACGACGTAACCGCTAGATCGATCTCTGCCCATCTACAAACACATAAAGATACTTACCAGTAATTGGAGAAGGCCGAAAAATGCTATCGTTAACTTTAAAAGTTTATAAAACGTTAATATAACTTTTTTTTATGAAAATGGCATTTATTTTCTAAATAATATTAATCGTAAACATTCGAAAACAAAATTTCATAACGTCACGCAACGATTAATGAACTTCGTTATTATTTTAATTGCAAATGACATAAAACAGATATCCAATTAAAATTTTAATTAAAAACATTCATAAATTTTAACTCATTACTGATCCGTAACAGGTAATTACATCAATTTCTTTATTTATTTATATAGATTTAATCTTTAACCAGGGCTGTGGAGTCGGAGTCGGAGTCGTGGAGTTTTAATGTTTTAGCAGGAGGCGGAGTCGGAGTCAGAGTTGTCAAAAAATCCGCTGACTTCTACTCCATTTTACTTACCAACTTGTTATGTATATAAAACGGAAAAGTATTGGAATCGTGTTAAATTTGACCCTCCAAGTTTTTTATTTTGCAAATCTACACGTTTGGAGACCTCTCCAACCTTTCAAAAAAGTCAATAAAGTGGAAAAATCAGCGGGCGTGTGTTTTGGCGTCTAATTTGTTTAATTTCTTTATTTTCTGTTGTGAGATATTAAACAATATCTCAGAACAGGTAAAGTTTAAGAGACGAAATGTGGCACTGTAGCTCGCGTATAAAGGGGCATTAATACTATTAAATTTTGGTTGTTAATTAAAAGTCGACAGGGTGAAGACATAAAAGTGGTCATGTGTCATATCTCTTAATGAATATTTTACTCGTTATTAACATTCAAAATTTAAAAAAATAAAATAAAATAAAACTTGTCTTTACTCTTAAAGTAAGCTTTTCTGCCATTTTATAATAGTACAGTAAAACTCGTTAAGATGTTTTCGCTTAAGATGTTAGAATGTATATTGGGACACGATTTAGTTCAATCACTTTGACTTAAATAACTAACTTCTTTGTTAAACCATCTGACTCCGATTCTGATTACTCTGACCACAGAAATTATTAGGCTTCAAACAAAGTGAACGAAATCATGCCCCGCCACACACAGTCTAACATCTACCCGTATAGAACAAACCTCGAATATTTTGCATATCTCGAAATTTCAAGGTGTCCCGAGTCCAAAAATGTAAAAATTTGGGAAGGGTCATTTTTTGACCGAGCGCTACACTTCTCCTCTGTTATATATAACAGCCGGAAAAGTAAAGATCATCGAATAAATATTTATATATTACTTAGAGAAGTGTTTTAGTTTCGGAATTAAAAGTTTCTACGCTTTATCTTTATTACAACTCTATTTATTGAATATTTTATTCTGAGGTCACATAATGACATCAGAATTTTCGGGTCTCTTTCGGTAACAAGTCTGCCCCTAGTCGGAGTCGGAGTCGGAGTCGGATGGTAAGGAAAAGTCGGAGTCGGAGCTGGAGTCGGTAGATTTTTACGCGACTCCACAGCCGTGTTTTTAACATAACATTCTAACAGAAGTTCGAAAGTTTTAGGACTTTCAATAACTCTTTTTTAATCACCATTGAAAGGTTAGGGTGATCTGTAAGTGTAAAGATTATTTCGTATAAATGTTTAATTTCAACTGTTTTACAAATTTGTTTTCTTTGCTGAAAATACAACTCTTGAGAAATGTGCACTCGGTGTAACTTTTTTTTTTATGAAATTATGTTTAACTTAGCGTTAGACACGTGAAAACACTGAAATATCTCCACGTGGCAAACACGTTGCTTAGACAAGTACCTCCGACTTGCATTCACTATGTTGTCTTGGTTGTCTCTGGTTTAACCAACGTTATACGTTGCATAACGTTGGTTATGCAACGTATTTAAGCTTGAATATTAATTTGTTAACTTTTAGTAATATTTATCGAATCTATTTCTTAGTTTCTGTAATTTAGAAGTCTAGCCTTTAGTAATTTATTTAAAACCTGAAGATAATAATTCAGAAACGTATATTTTTAATTGAATTAGGTATGTGTTAGTTCAGTATACAGTGATGTTTTTCAAATAAAAACAGATCGATTCTATCTAAAATTTTACTTTTCCGGCTTGTATATATTTACACGACGATCGAAGAAAGAACTACACCCGAGGATATTTTACATTTTAAATCTTAAGACACTTTGAAACGTCGATTTCTTTACACTGTTATTCATAAATGCTTAAATAATCATTATTTTAATAAAATATGTCATAATTTTAACTCCAAACACAAAAAACTGAAGTTTAAACCGATCTCCTATTCGCCATGATAGACGTAGCGAACGCCATTATCAACCATTTAATATCGCCAGGTGACGCAGCTCGACGTCCGACGTTCAAGTTTTGTTCTGAAAACGACGGCCACAACCTCTGTAATATTGCTGATCGATAGGAATGAAGCATTCAGTTGGAAATCGATTACAAGAATTTAATTAACTGATCTGGTAAATAGGTATTCGAAACTCTTACTGTAAAACTATTTTCGACCTGTCATGTTAGAAAAATTAGAAACTGCGGAAAGATATATTAAAAAAAAAGGCAACCGTGTCTCTTCTAGCCATGTACTAACATGTAAACGGACTACAGCGTAATTTTTACGAAAATAATATTTATAATCATTGTGGAAATGATGTTAATAAACAAAACTCTGAAAACATACAGACATTTTAGGACTACATTTTCAGGGTAAAAAAATACAACTATCAAAACTGTCATCATTGCATATTGTTTGACTTTATTTAACATAGTAGATACATATTTTGCGACTTTACAACATAAATTCCACATAGTAACGTACATAGTATGATTTTACAAAACGTACTACATATATAGCCTATATTTAAGAAGTATAGTATAATGTAACTTGATTACCGCAAACACTATTATAAATGAAATGACAACAACGGTGATATTCTAAGACAAATAAAACACGGCATCGTTAAACTTGAGTAACGCAGAAGTGTACGAGTTTCTACTTACAAGTGCATTTGATATAATTGCCTTCCGGGAGGACTTTCTTGGGAAGCTGACCCCTATTCAGGTTTTAGATACGTGAAGAAAACCCGGAAAACTTCACGTGGCCAGCTCGTTGGTTACGTGAACCCACGACCAACTACCAGTGTTCAGTGAATATTCACTCGGCCACTGGTGGGCCACTTCTATCCGCTATAGTACAATTTGGTAATATTTAAAATGTAGAACAATAGCATAAGCATAGTTATTAGCATCTTACGAACAGTATTTACAGTACGAGCATACGCTGAATCATGTTTATCTTACGAGAAAAATTGTACTAAAACTTTTTAATTTAATCGAATAGTTTAAAAATTCACGAAAATAGTTAATATTTAAATACACGTTTACACTACAAATACTAACAAATTTTTAGAAATGCACAATATTGAACAATAAATCGATATTATAAATTAAAGACTTAATTTTTGTTTCTTTTGGGAAATATTCTAATTTTTAAACAAAAAGAATTTTTAAATTTCTTAAACTTTCGGCTAGAAAAACAGATTTTTCCGTAATAATACACAAGTTCGATAATGAATACAAGAGTCGAAAGAAAATAACCAGCGAGCAATAAATACATCGGACCTATCACGTGTTCTAATTTTAATGCATAGTCTTCCGTTACCTCAATCGGTTCGTAAAATTCCCTTTTTCTTCGAACCTCTTCTTCCTGATCGTTTTGCAGCTTTTCAGCAATTCCGGATTGATGAATAATATTTATTCTAAAAATTCATAAAAACTATATTATTGGGAAACGAAGATACAGTAGAGCGCCGATTTTCCGAAAGTCAATCATCTGAAACGTCAATCATCCGAAAGAATTCCAATTGGCAAATTTAAAATTTTGCCAGTGCTGTGGCGCTTCAATCTTTGGCTATGTCTTGGGCTACTCAAATATTTTACGTTTTTGATACTAAATTAACATCTGAAGTATAATTTTTTATTGTTTTTATATTTTTCAATATATTTATTTTGTTTGTACAAAATAAAAAAATAATTTTTAACGATACAATAGTCTTTGTTAGGCTTAACATCGACGAAAATTCAACGCGAAGCGACACGCAACGGATAAAAATTTTAACATCGGATACGTTAAACTATTTTTTCGTACATAAATCGGTTATCCGAAATATCAGTTATACGAACAACCCCAGTCCCCAATTGATTCGGAAAATCGACGCTCTACTGTAATCACAAAAGTTTCTAGGAAGCGTGTTAGAAAACGATTTGCAATCGGTTTTTTGTAATAGTGCTTTATTGATTACATGCACTAATTCCCTGCAAATTTCAGTATGTTTTTCCCAATTGTCTGGGGACTGCATAATGATGTGATAAACCATACTTTTAGCGTATCATCCTATTATAAAGGGACAGCTACATGTATTTAGAGAAGGAATAAGGAAGCACAATTTGTAAACCTGGGCTTTTTTCCCAACCGAGTAGCTTAATTGTTATAAAAATTTAAAAGTGTATTTTGTAGTTTTTGTATCAATCTCTAAATATTTATGGATTCGTTAATTAAATCGCCATATTTAAATACAGTCGACCCCCCTATAACACTGTTGATAATTCCGTTTTATATGAATTCCACGTCGTACGAGTCACTTAAGTTTTTTAAATACGTGAGCCGTTCACAGCCCGGCACACGTATTTGTAAAATCTAATGACTCGTACAACGTGGAATTCATATAAAACGGAATTATCAACAGTGTTATAGGCGGAGGTCGACTGTATATGAAGACCTAGTTTATTTTTACATGAATTCTTCCTCGTGAAATTGACTGTACTTGATAGCATTTGATGTTCTTATGTGAATATTAGATTTATAATCTTCAAGCACACGATTACGCACATAGTGTTTGTACGTGCGTATTATTTGCACTTGCGGTTTCGTTTTTGTTTTTTTTTTTTGTTCTTTCTTGTTATTTATTTATATGTACGCGTGTAATATTTATATTTATTATATGTACACTCGTTTAATTATTATTTGTTATATTCATTTCAATTGAAAAGATGTATTTCATCTGTGTAATATATTGTAAATATTTTGTTTATACGCGGTTATGGTATAGCGGCATCGGGAATGTACCGCAAGGTATATTATATAATGAAAATAATCTGAATCTGTATATGAAGACCTTGGCAATCCTGAATGTTTGAAATATTGATTTAGATTACTAATCACATTTTATTGTAGCGTTTTAATCACCATTGGAAAACGTATTAAACCATTTGTGTACAAACCTTTTATATGGGTATTTCCAGCCTACAGTCGCTAACAAACGCGTGATCAGTTATTACCAAAGCTGATTACAATTGACATGAATAGTTGTTGTGATGTATCGAAATCAAGCACAAACTATCCACGCAAGTTGTGTAAGATTTGTATTAATTACAATTGCAAATGTTTTTCGAACATGCTTCGTATTTATACTTACGTTTTTTGAAACTCATACATGTATAGAAAAGGTTTTTGCGTACAGAAATAATCGTATTCGGTGTATAAGATATCATTGGAAACAAAGAACTTTTCTGCGCCGAACGCCTGAATTTCCTTTTTGATATCAATTCTAGTAGTGAGTAGACAAGTGTTCTTGTATAAAACCTTTTGTAATCCTTCCGACGCATTAGATGAGACATACCATCCATATTTATGTATATAATTCTTTACAAATTTATAAATTTTATTTGTTGGTTGTTCGAAAAGCATCCTCTATAAGAAATTTAAAAAATTAATATTAATTAAAATTAAATAGAACTCACGACCTTCGATACAACTACATTGATGAGAATAAGTAGTCATTGTCTGTTGTATCAAAATACATTACGGTCAGATACTTACACAAAATATTATATAAATTATTCGAGAAACAACGTATGTAAAATAAGAAAAGCAAATATTTCTTCATAGAGAAGAGTTGCAAAAGCTATACAAGAATGTCTCGAAATAAAATATTTTGAATAAAATTGTGGTGACTTGGGAGCTGTCAAAAACTGTAACTTAACGAAAGTGAAACAGAAGGACAATGATAATTTCGTTCGTTTTTTATACCGAATGTTGTGAGTTAAACAATTACTTAGTTGTTTTCTAATTTAGTTAGTTTGTTTTAAAAATTTTTAATTTGTATTGCTAAAAATCAGAAGAAAAGGTTTTTAACATCGAAAAAATAATTTACAACGCTACTTGATAAAACAAACAACCTCATTATCAATTTCATACATCTAAACTGTGTGTCTGCAAAAGGCATCTTGTCTGACAGATAACAATTGTTTCATAAACAAACAAGTAGAACATAAAAAAGTATATAGAATACATCTATACAGTAGTTTAAACTACAATAAAATATTCAACTTATTATTTGAAGAGGTTACATTATTACATTAAATTAAGTTTATTAAAATTAAAATTTTGCATTATAATACTGATAATAATTGAAAAATATATATGTACAGTACATGATCAACCAAAAGTTATAGAAAATAGTTGTATTTACATGATATTTTCACAAGAGAGACCGTTTTCTGAAAATTATTTATAAGCAAGTTTACTTAATATGAAATATAAAATTAAGTAGAAACAATAACTTACGTAAATGAATAAATTAACGGCCGAATTATCAATACATTCCATATTATACTTATCCTGCTCCACAGCTTCGGACAATTCTACAAAATTATGCGGAATCACTTCCTCTCCCGGAAAGATGAAGAAGGAAGGAAGAATGCCCAAATATCCAGAAGACAAAACAAATGCCATTAACATCCAAATCCCAAGAATCATATACTTTGTCTTCAATCTGATGGATTCTATTTCAATATCTGCAATAAATAATTTTTTAATTTAATATCAATTACAGAAAATTAATGATTTTGTTCAATTTGCGTCTCAGTAACCTCATATGAGTGGATAAAAAAAATAACTTTATACATTTCGGAAACTAATACTTGGCACTTACTTACCTTGACGAACAAAACAACGCACTACAATCCAAAATACGTTAAACAATTTTGGAGCTTTCATACATTTTATTTTTGCTTCTGAAGTAAACAGTATAAATAAACTAAGAGTTAAAAGCAGAATCGATACTCCAACAAATATCCAAACCTGAAATAACATTTACATACTATAAACTGAAAGGAAATGATATAGAAAAAATAGTTGACAATACTCACTACAAGACTGAATGGCTTGATTAGAGCAATAGATTTATCTAATGGTTCGGCAGCTTTAATAATAAAAGTACCTGAAGTTTCAGATATAGCAGAAGTAATTATTGGTATAGAGCGTGATATGGGTCCACAAGGAATTAGTAGAACCTTTGTTGTTTTAAATAATAAAGAAAATCATTATGTGAAAAACAGTCTGATTAATTAGAAAATTTTAAAGCATACAAAATATTTTCAGCAAAGATGTAAGGTCCAGTTAAATATTTTGGCATTGCTATTTAAAACATCTTCAATCCAGATAAAGTATATAATGAGGTATTTTGAATGTAACACTGTTAATATTGAAAAATTCTTTTATCAATAATGTGTTAATGAAAAAAACATTATTTTAATAGATTTGTGGAATTTTAAATACAGTAGAGCGTCGATTATCCGAATCAATTAGGGACGGGGGTTGTTCGGAAAATCGATGTTTCGGATAACCGATTATGTACGAAAAAATATATTAATTTATTCCATCTTGACGTTTTTCTCTGTTGCGTGTCGCTTCGCATTGAATTTTCGTCGATGTTAAGCCTAACGAAGACTATTGTATCGTTAAAAATTATTTTTTTATTTTGTACGAACAAAATAAATATATTGAAAAATATAAAAACAATAAAAAATTATACTTCAGAAGTTAATTTAGTATCAAAAACGTAAAATATTTGAGTAGCCCAAGACATAGCGAAAAGATTGCAGCGCCAAAGCACTGGCGAAAATTTAAATTTGCCGACTGGAATTCTTTCGGATGATTGACGTTTCGGATGATTGACTTTCGGATAATCGACGCCCTACTGTATTAATATAGTAATGAATAAATACAATCTAGAAATAATGCATTGTCATTATTAGCAATAAAAAATCCATGTTGAATTTGGCGTAGATAATGACATTCTTTATTTTATGACACTTAGTGAACATTATTTCAAACTTTATTGTTGTAGTGTACAATAAATAACTGTACATACGGACTGCAATAGATACTTCTATGATATGACTGCATAAACGTTAAATAATGATGCCAGAAAACAATCATTTGACTTGTCACATCTTTGCGTAAATTTATTGTCATAAATACTAATGCATACAGGATGTATAAAGATGATAGTAAACGTTTTCAGAGATGATTTCTAACAAGAATTGTAAAAAGTTCATGAACAGGTGCCGAATCATAAGTGATTTTCAAAGCAATATCTTTGTAAATATCAATAAACAAACATGTTATTATAGACATTTATCATGTATTATCACATACATTCATCTCTGAAACTATCTACCATTTATTATCATGCATCTTAACTGATGAATATGTTTTTACTTACTGTACGAGGAGAAGACGGTACAAAAACAGGACTATTAAAGCAAAAAATACAAATTTAAATATACATATTATCATTATTCCGATAAAAAGTAAAGAAATGTTTCTATGAACAAACCGAAAATCATATTTCTCTTTCAACAAATTAAAGATTTTCGCAATAATTGTGTTGCCCTGAATAAGTCCTGTCTCGTTGTCCAAACCAAATATGTTATTACTCTAGTAAATAATAAATAAAAAAACAATTAAATTTTAAGTAAACTTAAACTTTTATTTTACAAGTAAACTTATCAATTATCAAAGATCGATAAAGAGATGTTCAAGATTTCTTATCCAATATTTTACAAAATTTATGAAATTTATGACTTTAATAAAAAGTAATGATCAATTATGTGCTGAATACATCTTCAGGAAAAGTATTAGTTCCGAAACGCGCCACTGCTGAACCTGTGTCGCTGCAAGCGTAAATAACCTTCGTAAAATATCTAAATACGTATCTATGTAACTGCGATTTAGTAACTAGTATTGTTTTCATTCAACAAATTTACAAAAAGGGGTTAAAACTGTTCGTGGTTAAATATATTAGCGATGTTAATGTCGAAGTTTTAAACGCGAAAACTTGTACGTCAGACTTGTACGTCAGACGTTCACCTCCGCTTTCCTGTAAGACTAGATGTTTGACCCATGGCGTTAGAAATGTCAAGCATGATTCCACTGACATTCCAAACACCATTATCAAACTTCTAGGCTTCAGGAAAGCGGTGATGAACGTCTGACGTACAAGTCTGACGTACAAGTTTTCGCGTTTAAAACTTGGGCCTGAACCTCGCTATTGACTTGTTAATACTTATATTGCGTCTTCTCTTGTAGGACTTAAAGGACGTGTTAATATTCACACAGATAAAAAATTTAAATTTGTGTGCTCGAAAAAACTCAATCTAAACTTTCTAAACAGTTATCCACTTTTTATCTGAACTGATTCATAGTGTATCAGTTTACCGCTCTGATAACCTATTCATGGAATTCAGAAAATAAACTCCAGAAATAATAGATTGGGTTCTGATAGAGATATGTGAGACTCTGTCTTTTAATATTTTACATTGTTGTGATTTGCTTAATCTATAGTAAATACAAGGAAAAGCCTATATTGCTGCTTACGTGAATAAAAAAGTAAACTGAAATATGTCAATGTTATTTAGGTCATAAAACATTCGTGTCAGCACACATGTTCGTATTTCTCTCTTTTTTGAAGGTTTTTACCGAGTAAAGCTGAACACAAGCACGTTGTAAATTTTTTTTGTAAAGACTATTGTTACTTTTCTGCACGTTATAAGTTTCCTTTTTACTCTTTTTATTTTGTGGGCACTAATCAACTTTATCTAATAAACCGATTAGTTGTTTAACTAGATACTGTACACATTGATTCTGATCCAATTGTATAATTAATGAAAATGTGATGTGATTAATATTGCACATATTTAAACTATAAGTTATTAACTACATTTTAACTGACAATTATTAAGATTTTACTTACCATTGAAAAAGTTACATTCAAAATATAATTCCTATGTATCTTTGTTTCGTACTTAAATTTATATGGATAAGATTCACAACTTTTCAGATTGAGACACTAAAGCAAAAGTTCAGAATTACACAGAATAAGTTTAAATTACAAGTGCGATGCTGACTTACGATTTTTAAAACTTTTTCTTCAACTTTGACAAGAGAAGAAGCGTTTATTCGAATGTTAACAGGATGCATATGAGACCAGAATGTCGGTGCATATTGTAATTTTATACGTACTGTTCCGACGTATTTTGGATTCAATGTTTTGTCACAATACATACGTGTAAATACTCCTTTTTGATTAAGTAAAAACGGTATGTCTCCTGAAAATAATCGTTTTGATATATATTAAAAAATCTAGTAGCTTAATTAATGTTATTTATATGTGAATTTATACTCACTGAATAGTGTTTCATGACATATATATGAGAAAACCACGTAGGATAATATAATATTCATTGTATTTACATCTGAAATATAATAAAAACTTTTTATATGTGTGAGATCCGAAAGGCCCTGGGTCTAATTTGTGAATTTTTATTAAATAATATTAAATAATAGACACGAAATATTACTTTGTTTTTGTGAAAAAAATATTGTTTTAGACGTGGGAAAAACAGATAACAGATGCTACCTCCTTTCACAGAAGAGAACATCCTCTGTTTTTCCGTATCTGGTTAAAATTCTCGCTCAGATGAGAAATGGTTACCCCTCGTTCATCCCCCTTTCGTCCGTTCTCACGAAAGAGTTACTGGACGATGATTGGACGAAATTTTGAAATAAAAGGGGAGATTAGTCAGAATTCGGGGAGTTCTTCGACAGATCCGAAGCATACAAACTCCATATACGTTTCCCTCCTGATGGCCAACGCCCATAACGGAGTCCGATAGACTAAGTCCCGAGTCTACACTTAGAAGAAGTGATATCTTTATATTTTGTGCACGAATTGATCTCCCATACGAAAGTAATATGAACCCCATCTACAAGGTGTCCTTTACGTATACAGAAACGAAGACGAACGACGACAACTAAACAGGTCGTATGTTTAGAATCATTTTGTGAGCTCTCTCTCTCGATCGCGCATTAGCATAGAAAAGGTCGTAGCCTCTAGCTTGTCGCTAAATGGTTGTAATCGAATTTTTGTATTTGTTAGTTTGAGATTTATTAAATTTACTCTTGTTTTATTTTATAAGAATGTCTCCTCAATTCATTCCGAATCAGATCGCATACGCGTGTTTGTCCGCGCATCGATAAATCGACAAACTGGTGTCGGGAACCTGACAGGAACGTCTGAACTTCGCAGTTCAGATCAATTAGCGGTTATCGCTCTCCTATGAAATATTTGAGATCAGATCTAGTGATCTGCATCCTAGAGAACTAGTCTTACCGACTAGTGCCCGTAAGTGGCGTAGATTGAGCTCTGCGTCCTTGGCTAATCTCACATATGTCAATAATGTTAAATGATCTTAAATTTAAAACTTTATTATCAGCTTTTTCTTAAATATAAGGAATAATATTACAGTATAAGTTTGTTAATCTGCCACTTCAGAATCTCAGTGTTTATTAATTTAATCATGGATTGCTTAATCTGACATTCTTTCAAAATATAAAATTTCGTGCAAATAATTTAATTATATTTTGTAAAATTTTGGTATAATGCTACTAATTTGATTACACTCATTAGAAATACACTAATTTGTAGTATTCGTCGTGCAGTGACACCAGGTAAACGTTTAGACACAAGTTGTTTTTCTCATTTTCTTCAGTCTAACGCCTGAACTCGGATCTGTTTTACATGAAAAGTTCAGTTGTCAGTTTTTCACAAATTATATAGATTTATTGCCTTATTTCAGCAATTTAGTTTCATTCAGTAGAACCGAATTATTATATAATAGTTTTTATTTATCTCTTATTTCAAAGCATTTTCCAACCTTTATGTATTTTATATCAGGGATACAATTCGCATAAACTAGTAGTCCCCAAAGTGGTCGATATCGACCCCTTGGGGTCAATAAGAGTTCTCCAGGGGTCGATTAATACACGAGGGTCAAAAGGGGGTCGATTAAATACCAAATAGAATCAATTAAATTGTCTAGGAAAAAATAGAATATTCCAATAAAAATTCGAATTACGGATATGATCAACAACATTACTGACTACCCTAGTTATAACTTGAGTTTTGCCTTATCCTACGCTGCTTTAAGCATGTGTTACTCTGTTTTCACGCATCTGGCAATTGTACTAGTGTTGCAAACATGTTATGAACGCTGGTAGTTCATTATATGCAGACATACGTTGCACTGTTACACTCTAGTTGGGTTGTCATTCTAAGTATTTCATATCTAAATGTAGATATTTTGTCCTTTACAGAGAAAATATGGTAATATATCAAAAACCATTAATATAGTACGGAAGCATTTGCAAGAAAAAATAGCCTTTCAAGTAAAAATGGAGCAATTTAAATCTTCACTGGCATGATTCGATTTTAAATATTTTTCAAACTTGCAAGTACTAAAAGAAAATGAATAGGTTTCCAGACGTGATTTGGAGATATATATTAAACATCTTGATAAATTAAAAAAAGAATTTAAAGCACATTTCGAAGATTTAGAGAATATGCATGTTTCCGAATGGTTTGCTAATCCATTTGATGTAAAAATAGATAATGAAGGTAGTGAAACTGGCTTAGAAGATGAACTGAGTGAAATATGTGTAGATCTCGAAGCTAAACCGTTGTTTAAAAATAAAAACCTCAGTGAATTTTGGAGCAATAACAATATTGCCACTAAATATCCCAAGCTCAGAGCAGAAGCCGAACCTTTCTTACTTGCGTTCCCAACTTCATACGTGGTTGAAGCTGGTTTTTGCCACGCGAACGCAATTTTGACAAAACAGAAGAACAGATTGAACTTGGAAAACTGTGGTGATTTGCAACTAAAACTTACCAATTTTCAACCGAATATCAATAATATTGCTGCTTCTCTTCAGAGATATCCATCCCACTAATATCAACTATTTTAATAAAAAAAGTATGTCTACATATTTTTAAGGCATTCATAGTAGTCGCAAAATGACAGTAAGAGGTTTTTTCATCCAATATAACTAATGTTATGTTTTCAAAGATAAGTGTGTATTTTATGTATTATGACATGTACAGTTTAAGAACTATAGGCAAATTTCCATCTACCCATAATTTTGCTATTAATTTTTAAGATTATAAATCAGTGGAAAATATCTCCTTTTTCTGTTAATGTTATTGGGTGGATTTTATAAAATATGGGAACTATAAATTCTTTTGTTGGGTTGTTATGCAGGTCTCCTTATCACTCAACATTAGAAACGCAAAAATGATTTAATGTTAAATATAAATACGTAATCTGGGGGTCGATAAGAAGGCAAATATTCTATAAAGTGGTCAACGGGATAAAAAGTTTGGGGACCCCTAGCATAAACGAATGTCTGTTAGTTGAGTGTAGATTTCCGTACGAAAAAGTGACAAATGGGTTCGAAAATAAGAAAATAAAAACGGGAGTGATTAGTAAAAAACACAAAAATCCGGCAGCAGCTGTCAGCATTTATTAAGAATACGTTTGTAAAGTCAAACCAGTTAAAGTAGTTAGTAACGAATCGTTCGAAAAGTAGTAGTCTCGCTCAACGCTCATGCTCTGTGATGAGTACGTTTCAAACAAAACTCCGAAGAAACTCACGAAGGTGTTAGTTTACATAGTTAAGAAAATGTCCTTCGACGATACTGATGTTTCTAAATCTACTCAAATATATAAATTGTGGATTAAAACGTAAAATAATTAAAATAACTGTTTACAGAAAGCAATCCAAGAAAAATATTTTGGATAAGGCTGCACTAGCAACATTCATATCTTCGATTTTAGAAACAGCCATTTAGTTAAAAACGAATCGTTCAAAAAGTCTAATGAAATAAGAATGACGATAATGTAATTCTTGTTTAACTCGTCCGACTTTACGAATGTACCCTTTGGTGTACCAATGACAACTCAACAAAATTCAATATTAAGCAAAAAGAAGAAATTTTCATAATCAGTTATTATTCCTACCATACGAGCCAGTTTAACAAGCTCACACTTTAGCAATAAAAACTGTGAATGGTATTGAAAAATTACGAATATAAACAATTTTAACTTTTATTAAAAGAATTAATCTTATTAAATGTAAAAAACAATAATTATTTTCTCACACACTAAAATACATATTGGGTCATTTAGTAATACGGTACTTAAACTGTATTTTAGAATTTTTAAAAAGTTAAGCTTCAAATTTATTTTTTTTACTTGTTTTTCTTTCCTTCACTTCTACGAGTATTGTTGTAAATTAAAAAGTGCCAAAGCTCGAACAAGATTAATCGCTACAATGTATGGCGTTTTTTTTATGAGAAAACTGAAAATTTCTGGTGTAGTATATGCAAAAAAGACTTAAATGTGCAAAAAATTTCTTACAGAAGTGATTTACTAAACATTCAAATTCACGGTCTGATATCTTTTGTTTTACTCTTCGAATGTAAATCAAATTTCAAACCTGGTAGATGCCGCGTTTCTTCGCATTCTATGAATGTTTGAGTTCGATAATTCTAAAAATGGAGCCACCAGTTGCCAGCGAAGCTGACGTGCGCATCAAGGTCCTTTCCGTAAATGGTCTTTTATACCACTTTGCTGTTGTAAAAGTTCTCAAGAAGAATGGAATTGAAGTTCTCCAGTCTACAGTTATTAAAGTTTTTGGTTAAGGAAATCATGAGAAAAAAAAAATCGACTTAGCCAGAGGACCATAGCACCACAACTCGATATATATCAGTTCACGGTTAACACCATTACACAGGAAGATCTGCAAGCGGCTACCAAGAAAAAAGCATAGAAACACTAACGCACGGAAGGTCTATGTGAGGCATTTCTCTGAAGGAAAAAGCAAGTATATAGCCACCCTAGATAAAACGTACCGTAAATAAATAAATATATATCTTGATTACTTGCAATATAACTCCAAACATTCTGTACGTGCAACCTGGACAGTAAGTGCCAAAAGAATGGCTTGTTAACTGTCACGAATCATTATTCGTGACAGTTAATAAGCCTTAAGGATTTATGATTGTTGGAGGCATGACATGCCGGGAAACACTTCCTCCTATAAGAGTGCCAAAAACTGCGAAAGCTAGCGCTAATTACTATGTGGAGAACATTTTGAAATCAATTTCGAACGTGAGATTCCAAAATAACTTTTCACCATGACAAAGCGTCTAGTCACACAGATAGATATACAACCCCTTATCTCTAGAAATTAAAAGCTGATGGAGGACTGAAAAACATTTCTACAGAGGACATACCCACCAAAGCACCTGACATCAGCCCCATGGATTTTTTAAGATTTTCCTTCTTGAAGCAACGACTTTTTCTTTGTAATGGTACAATATCAGATGGTCTTCGGAAAGTAATTCAACAAAAGTAATCACTATCGGTCAAAACGTGCAAGATTGTTTTTGAATTGTGAAATAAGCAATGTCGTGCTGAGAGCCAACGATTCCTTCATTAAATAACTACAACCAGTTGTTTAACTTACGAGGCAACATTTAAAATTCTGATGGTGCAATGTGTTATTATATTTTACTTAAAATTTTTTATATTATTAACTATTTCAAAGTAGCAAAAAGCTTAAGTTTTAAGGTAAAAATGGTTTTTATAGGAAACTATAAATGTTGATTACGACTAAAATTGCCATTAATTAATTAATAACAATCTTTACTGGAGATACACATGACCTCCTTTAACTCTCATCAGTTCTTTTCATTCCTCAAAATTTAATCGCATCTATTTCCTTAACCAGTTCTGTGGAGTCGCGTAAAAATCTTCCGACTGCGACTCAACTCGGACTAGGGGCAGACTTGTTACCGAAAGAGACCCGAAAATTCTGATGTCATCGCCTGACGTCAGAATAAAAGATTCAATAAATAGCGTTGTAATAAAGATAGAGAGTAGAAACTTATTATTCCAAAGCTAAAAGACTTCTCTAAGTAATATATAAATATGTATTCGATAATTTTTACTTTTCCGGCTGTAATATATAACAGAGGAAAAGTGCAGCGCTCGGTCAAAAAATGACCACTCCCAAATTTTTACATTTTTGGACTCGGGACACTTTGAAATTTCGAGATATGCAAAAGATTCGAGGTTTTTTCTATATGTGTGGATGTTAGACTGTGTGTGGGAGCATGATTTCGTTCACCCTGTTTGAAGCCTAATAATTTCTTTGGTCAGAGTGGTCAGAATCGGAGTAAAATGTTTTAACGAAAAAGTTAGTTATTTAAGTCAAAGTAGGTGAACTAAATCGTGTCCCCATATACATTTTAACATCTTAAGCTAGAACATCTCAATTAACGGGTTTTACTGTACTATTATAAAATGGCAAAAAAGCTTACTTTGAGGGTAGAGACGAGTTTTATTTTATCATTATTATTTTTTTTTATTTTGAACGCTAATAACGAGTAAAATCTTCATTAAGAGATATGACACATGACCACTTTTATGTCTCCACCCTGTCGACCTTTAATTAAGAAAAAAAATTTAATAGCATTAATGCCCCTTTATACGCAAGCTACAGTGCCACATTTCGTTTCTTAAACTTCACCCGTTCGGAGATATTGTTTAATATCTCAGAACAGAAAATAAAGAAATTAAACAAATTAGACGCCAACACACGCGCGCGCGAATTTTTCCCCTTTTATTGATTTTTTCGAGGGGTTTGGGAGGTCTCCAAACGTGTAGATTTGCAAAAGAAAACTTGGAGGGTCAAATTTGACACGATTCCAATACTTTTCCGTTTTATATACATAACAAGTTAGTAAGTAAAAACAAGTCGAAATCAGCGGATTTTTTGACGACTCCTACTCCGGTTNATTGTTGGAGGCATGACATGCCGGGAAACACTTCCTCCTATAAGAGTGCCAAAAACTGTGAAAGCTAGCGCTAATTACTATGTGGAGAACATTTTGAAATTAATTTCGAATGTGAGATTCCAAAGTAACTCTTCACCATGACAAAGCGTCTAGTCACACAGATAGATATACAACCGCTTATCTCTAGAAATGAAAAGCTGAGGGTGGATTGAAAAACAGTCCTGCTGAAGAAATACCCACCAAAGCACCTGACATCAGCCCCATGGATTTTTTAGGATTTGGCTTCTTGAAGCAACGACTCTTTCTTTGTAATAGTACAATATCAGATGGTCTTCGGAAAGTAATTCAACAAAAGTAATCATCACTATCGGTCAAAACGTGCAAGATAGTCTTTGAATTGTAAAATCAACAATGTTGTGCTGAGAGCCAACGATTCCTTCATTAAATAACTACAAACCAGTTGTTCAACTTTTCAGGCAACATTTTCAATTCTGATGGTGCAATATGTTATTATATTTTACGTAAAATCTTTTTATATTATTAACTATTTCAAAGTAGCAAAAAGCTTAACTTTAAGGTAAAAATGGTTTTTATAGGTTACTGTAAATGTTGATTACGACTAAAATTGTCATTAATTAAATCAAACTTTACTGGAGATAAACATGACCCCCTTTAACTCCCCATCAGTTCTTTTCATTCATAAAAATTTAATCGCATCTATCTCCTTAACCAGGGCTGTGGAGTCGCGTAAAAATCTACCGACTCAAACTCCGACTTCGACTTTTCCTTACCATTCGACTCTGACTCCGACTCCGATTCCGAATCCGACTAGGGGCAGACTTGTTACGGAAAGAAACCCGAAAATTCTGATGACCTTAGAATAAAATATTCAATAAATACAGTTGTAATAAAGATACAACATAGAAACTTTTTATTCCAAAGCTAAAAGACTTCTCTAAGTAATATATAAATATGTATTCGATAATTTTTATTTTTCCGGCTGTTATACATAAAAAAGGAAAAGTATAGCGCTCGGTCAAAAAATGACCACAGTAGTAGTGGTTTGGGCCAAATTTAAATTACATGAAAATTTTTAAAATCGCAAATAAAAATTTGTTGAATAAAATTATTTCAGATCACAAATCTTAATTTTATTTTTAACTATAAAGCTGTATTAATTATTAAATGTTTTTATAAATTTCAATTAATTTTATTTTATTTTAACAGTTAGTCAAACTTTTTGTATTAATTATAAATTTGAATTAAATGAATTTTATTTTAACAATAAATTGCTGGCTAAGTATTTGGTAACGAGAAACATAATTCTATTTTAGATAATCTTTTAATACGCTTAAATTCCTAGTTTTTAATCGTTGGTAATTTAAAATTATTTTTAATATCAAACTTATCTGTGTATTGCTTAATAAAATTATTTCAAAGATTTTGAAATTCAGTGACTTTATTCCAATCAAATTTTAAGTATATTAATTTTTCAATACAAATCTTGATCACACAATCAATTTCAGATGTCAATTAAATTAAAATTACAAATAATATGTGGTGTATAATTTTCAAATTAATTTTTAAAGTTATAAATTATTTTCAGATCAAAAATTTCTTGGGTAAATTAAAATTATAAATAATTTTATTCT